>NC_016497.1:337336-637336 GCF_000237345.1 Naumovozyma castellii | reverse complement strand
TCAGAATATTCAACAAAACACCTAGAAGTTCTGGATAATCTAATAATGGATCTATTACATATCCTGCAGATACTGCCAACTGACCTAAGGCTTTCAAAGCTGCACTCCTTTTGAATGAATTGGATTGATCTTGAAAAGTAGTAATGATCAAAGGCATGAGATCAGGCAAGTATTTTTTTATGTCCTCGCCACTAACAGCAGCGAGTTCTCCGATAGCTTTCAATGCTGTCGACGCTACTGCTGAGGATGTGTCATTTGCTTTAGGAAGTAAAATATCGAGGATAGGCTCAATGTATGGTTTGGTTACGTCTTTCCCAAAATGGATTAAGGTATATAACATGGTTGCACTCTCTTCTTTCTTCCTTGGCATAGTTGAGTACTTCAATTGTGTCAGTAATTCTAGTAATGTTTTTCTCAACGAAGGCACTACATAAGCTGGATTGATGGTCGTAAGTCTACCAATTATTTGCACAGCTTCTATTTCAATTGCAAACATTTCGTCGTTTGCGGCCATAAAAAGTAACCTCAGATTATCAGGTTGCCCCAGCTGTGAATTAAAGGCGGGTACCAGATGTTGTAAAATTTCTAATCGTATGTCAGGTATGGGATCCGTTATGGCAACTGTTAGTAATTTACTGAGTACCTCAGAAACAGAATTCAGTGCATGGAAAGAGGTTTGTTTGCAAATAGTATCTTTGGCGAAGATGTCGCACGATGTCAAAGCAGCTAATTTTCGAACATGGAAGTTCTCATGTTCGATGTATGAAATTGTTATAAGCCGAACAAATTCGGTCAACGAATATTTATAATTTATATTTTGGAGCATTTTAAGTGCCTGTGACAACAACTGAGCATCTTTAACGTCATCATTAATTTCTCCTGTTTTCACCATGACTACTTTATTCCTCCATAATCGAGCTTTCTCCATAGAAAGAGGTTTCAATGACGTTGGTGATCCAGGATGACTATATTTCTCCCCTGAAAGGTACATACACAGTAGATCTAACAGTCTTAAGTTGATGGTGGGCTCAAGTGCTGGTATTCTTTCTATTATGATTAATAGGGTGTTTTGCATATAATCAGAAAGGGAACAGGACAAAATTTGATCCAAAAGCCCTTTATTTATGTGTTTTGCTAGAGCAGGCCCCATTGCAATGGTCAATTTTCCGATGCAATAGAATAATTCCCTTTCAAAAGCTTTCCTGTGTTTGTATTTTGTCTGTAATCCATCTCTAACATTGTCCAGTATGGGTATTACATATGGGGCAATACTTGAGCCGACTTCAGATGATATATCTCCAATGGAAACCAAAATGGCGGGTTTATCTGCAGTATTTGCCGCACTGGAATTTGTATTTTTTAGGATTCCAAGATAATGAACCATAACTTGATCAAGATATGATTTGGTAAATAGTTCGGTATTAAACGATGCCAGTAGGGGTAATATTGCATATACTTCTTTTCTAATAACGTCATACTTGTGGTCTTTATATTTGATTGTCGACCGATATATTTCACTGAACTTTCCATTTAAGTATGAACCTTTCAATGTTAATAGTTCCCTGTATACTAGCAATGTAGCATGTATGGCTTCATTAGTATTAAGATTCAATCCTCTTGCGCAGCCTTTAAATAACTTCAAAAACCATTGTTTTGTTAATGACGGATCTCTGTTTTGTATAATGGTAAGACATTTACCTAATATCAGGGCAGCATCCATTCGTATAACCAGTTTAGTATCTCTTAATGCTCTCCATATATTGTCAAGGATTGAATTGACGTATGGGTATAATAAATATGGAGAATTATCAGCCAGTGCAGATATCAAAAGTAATGCCGCATGCTTACTGTATTCTTGTTTAGAGCTGGAAGCTATGTTGTCCGGTGATGTTGTTAACCATTCAAGAGCAATTTTAACCTCTGAATCAATGAAGTCTGACGTGAGTGTTCCTCCAGGTATTGCCAACTTTCCTATGGTGTTTGCGGCAAGTCGCATCACATCAATATCGCTCGAAGGTATTAGAACTCGCAAGTAATTTGCTAATCTGGATGTTTGATTTGGTAATTCCTCTGTATGTGAATAGAAATTGATAAGTGTATCTACAGCTAGGATACCACCTATCTTTTCATTCGGATCTGAGCTATGGATAAGTTCAAAAATCTTGTTATTTAAACTGTTACTAAATCGTTGAAATTCTTCAACAGATACTTCCCTCGTTAATGAAGTTAAGGAGGTATTCAATTCATTTGCTGCCGCTAGTCTCTCCTGGGATATAGGGCTCTTTATTTTCTCGAAGATTAAAGTAAACTGAGAAAGGCTTGTATCTAAAGCGTTGACCGTATAATCATTTTCTGAAAAGCCATTTGCATCTGTTCCTGACTGCAATGCCACTCTCCGGGGATCTGTGCCGACAGTAACTGCTGTTGCAGATTGTGACGATAGATCATTTTCGGAATGTGATTTAGAAGATAGCTTCTTTCTTTCTTGGCTTTTTGCTTCCACCCTTTTTCTTAAAGAGAGCATGTGAGAAACAATTGGACTAACCAGTAGTTGTGGTAGTAAATGTTTTGGCTTATCTTCCGTAATATTCTTTTACTTGCTATTTCGTTTCCTATTTAGACCTTGGAATTACCTAAGCTTCATTGTACATTAATTTCATAATCATGTTAAAATTACCCCGACATATTGGAATTAAGATTATGTAAGCACAAAATGTTGGGTCCATAATAATACAATTAATAAAAATATCAATGTATTCCAAATACAATCCCATCCTGATTACCTTCATATAAAAAATTTGGTACCTAAAGTGAGCGTACACTTTTTCTCATATACAATTTGAATTTAGACTAGAGAACTACTTGTCCATTGGAAAGAAGTCAATAAATAATTAAAGTAGATTCTTAAAGTACAGGTAATTTTATATTTAAGATGCTTGTGTAATTTACAAATATATATGACATTTAAATTATTTTGTGTTCAATCAAGTTGCTGGAAGTCAAGAACGGGATCTTTTTCAAAGATTTGAATTTTCTTACCCTGAGGAGCATCACAAAATAGATCAGTCCCTATTTGGTTCAAATCTACCGTATCTATTACCTCTCTTTCGTAATCAGGGTCAGCTGTGGGAAATTTAAGTACCTTTGTGATATTGAATAAGCTGAATTGTTTGTATTTCAAGGCTCTCGTAAGATCCCAAATTTTCTCGACGTGCTCGATTTGAACAGATCTTTCGATTTCGGACAAATCTGTCTCATTCATTCTTCTTTTCAATCTGTCATACAGGTGTCTCTCATAATTGAAAATAATTGGATCTTTTGCAGGGGAGTTTAATATTGGTGCTACATTCATTCTAAGATCATGTAAATAAACTCTTTTTTCTTCAGGTTTTAGCTTCTCACTGTATTGGATATCCAGCTCTTTTAATCTATAACTTGTTGCATTAAATGTGGTGAATATTTTGGCTAAGATATCCACATAGCCAGCTTTTTGGAAATTCTCATATATGATTTTGATATCATTGAATGAGATATTATTCATAGATTCCGAATTTGGTAATCTTGTAAAATAAGAAGAATACCAACCCTTGATATTAGTTGCCTTGTCGACATATTTTGATTGAATCCATGATCGAACTTCTGGAATCCATGACATCTTTTGGAATGTAAGGAATGAATATTCTTTAGGGACTCCATACTCGTATTTTAGGTTCTGAACATATTTATTAGGTATTAGCGCCGGGACACCATGGAAAACTGTGTTTATTAAAGGTGTCACTAATTCCATGTTCATAAAATGGTTGTTTCTACAATTGAAAAGATGCATTTTTTTGTTAACTTCGTATCTTTCTCTTGGATTTAAATTCCTGGAGGGAGAGTTACTTTTAGGAATTTCCTCAATTTCCTTCTTGAGTGCATCCTTTGCTTTATTTAGATCATCACTTGAAAAATCCTTTCTGTGATCTTCAATGTATTTCACTAGCTGCGTTGCATTTAATCTAGTAAGATCTTTCCCATCAAATGAAGATAAATCTTTCAAAGTAGCTTCGTCATACTCCTTTTTCTTATTAAGATCAATTTTCAATTCCCTTGCTTTCTTCTCCATATAATCTTTCAATTTGTCCTTTGGTGGTGCATCAGATACACTTAATCCTGTAATATCAATGTATAATCCAGTATCCACATCGACTAATCTAGCATCAATATTATTTCTACCATTACCATTAACACGGACTGTCAAAGAATCACCAACATCAACAATGTATCTCCCATTCCCCTCTCTTGGATCTTCCAAGATTAAAGACTGATTAAAATATTGAGCCATCAAATGCAAATGTTTAATTGGCATTTGTAAATCGAAATCGTTATCCCAAGGGAAAGAATGACCATTATAGAGATAACCATATAAAGTACCATGGCCCAGCCATGAAATTAACCCGTTAGCTCTCGTAAATTTTTGGAATGTTCTAATCATAGAATTTAATCTTCCAAAATACTCTTGATCATCATTGATTAAGTTATCACTATTAAAGAATCTTTTATCTCTATGATGACCCATACCTTTGAATTGTTGAACTGAACCTGCTTCATCGAAGTATTTAGATTGTAAAGCAGGTGATATAACGACAGAATGTCTTAGGGAATCTAAATATTGCTTGAAATGAGGGGAAAGGTCGGATTCAGGAATTGATTCTAATTCCTTAATTTTACCTCTGGCATCGAATTCAAAATCTTCAGGTTGTAAATGAATCAAATCAAACTCGAAGAATGATTTATCGGTTTCAGGAATGTCCAATTTAAAAATTCTTGCAATGTCTTCATTAGTGATAAAATCATGAAATACTTTATAATGATTGAATACAATGTCACGATCAAGATCAGGGTCCTCTACTAACGCCTGCTTTCCCAATCCTGCTTCGTTGACTAATGGATCAGTGTTAGGGACTTCTTTAATGAATTCTGGAGATTGCCATTTATCCTTGACGAAAGTATCTAACAGATTAGATTCAACTAGATTCAAACGGCTTTCCTGTTGTAGATTAACTTGGTAAGCATCTGTATTACCTACCAATATCGTCAACGATAGAGGATGTCTAATAGTGGACAATATATAATTTCTTGCTTGTAACTGATACACTTCAGGTCTCAATTTGGAATATAACTTCTTAATATGGAAAGGAGTTGTGAATCTGTGGTAACTCTTATCAGTCACTGCAGTTTCATTTTTCAAATTATGATATGTATCCTTAGGATCTATAATTTTACAAAGATCGCTTATTCTGTCCACACGAGTGGCCACTTTCCTTGCTAGTCTATACCATTTGGGGTAGTTATATTTGACTCTATCATTTAAGAATAACGGTTCATCGATTTCCTTTTCAATGGAAGTTAAGGTTTCAATATCGAATGCTGGATTGAATAAAAACTCACATCTAACCTTGTTCTTTTCCAATGAGATCAGTTTATTCAATTCATGCATATCTGTCCAATCGTACCATGAGAATGGCATTGTAACTTTGTGATAAAGTTTATTATAAGATGATGAGTTTTTATCATTTTCATCGTTAGTCGATGATGAATCATAGATGAAATTACTTTCATCATTCAACACAGAGGAGAAATCTTGAGTTAAAAGGTAATTTAAATAAACAGACCACGATAATCTTGGATCAAAATCATATAATTTCAATTCATCAGTGGAGTTTAGTTTTTCACCTCTATGAGGGCCTATTTGTACAGTTAAAAGATTGTCCTTTAATGTATAATCATCCACCCATGATGATTTGGTATCGAATTTAATCTTTCTGTATAGGGCAGCTGCATAACTAAAATCGTCATCCATGTTTAATTTTTCAGAAGATATGATGAATTCAGATTTCACATCCTGCTCCTTTCCTGATGAAGATGTGGAGGAAGAGGAAGATGGGGAAAATAGTGATGGGGCAAATGATGATAAAGTATCCATCAGTGTGTTACCAGAATTGGACAGTAACGGGATGGCAAATAATGATGATGAAGATGACAACGAGTTAGTTGTTGATGAAACTGAGGTCGAATTATAAGTAGACCATATGACTACAGTTATGATTAGTTGTAAGAATATCAGTGTGGTAAGGATCTGTTTCATTCGAGTGGCATCCAGTCTCGATATCAGTTTGATTACATATCGCATGCAGCGCTTCGAGATACTCGTCTTCATGATAAATATTCGGAGACCTCGAAGGTTGTGTTTATTGTTGGAATTATGGTTAGCAAAGTGTAGGAACGATGCACACTAGACGATAGTTCTTATAGTTGTAATGCTGTTGCAACGTCTTTATGGACGAAAGAGAATACGGGGATCAGAAGCTCTCGAGGAGATCTATCTATTTTACACGTCTGTCATTTATTGTTCGGCCAGCAAGTTTCTCGAGGCTCTACTACCAACAAAAGAAAGCGGAAGCCACGCTCAGATATGGCTTCCCTCTCACGGCAGAAAAAGTGGCATTTTGTTTCTTTTGTGGGACTTGTACGGTGGATTCTGTGCGCGTTTCATTTTCGAGAATTTGGCGCCTCATAAAAAGGCTTAGCGGGTTAAGGGTATCGATCTCAGTTTGTTAATGAATATAAAGAGGTGTATTTAAGGTATATATGCGTCTAATGAATGCTGGAGATGTGCGTTGCTCACGTCATATTCTTGTCACGCTGCTAACCACATGCAGATGGTCATGGATCAGCTTCTTTCTCCTTCTGGATTGACCGCTATGGATGGATGAAGCCGTAGACGATATGGAACTGGGTCCTACAGTAGTCTTAGTGAAGGTCGAGGAACTATAGGTCGATCCGATAGATAGATCACTAAACTTTCTCAGTGGTGTCATTGGTGATTCTGAACTTGATGTGTGCGGAGTAGGGAATCTGTTGGTGCTTAGTAGTGGAAGCACATTTGATTTCTTCATAGTTGTAGTTGTGGATCTGTAAATGTCTATTTCCTTGAGCGACCTCTTCTCTTGCTCATCTTCATCTCGATCTTCATCCAAGGTGAATAAAGCTTTTTCCTTGTGGTGGTGCATTATCAGATTTGGAGATGCAGCGATGTCAACCATAGATCTGGGCTTTATAGATAACTTCCCAACTAAGGATACATTGGAAGCTGCAGTTTTGGATGATGACACGGAAGAACAATCTTCACTATCGATCCGTTTAGGATCTATAAGAGAATCTTGACGTTTGGTGAATAAAGGATCCGGAAGAATACAAACCTCGTCCGGTTCCACACAAGTATCTATCGCAATAAACCATGGATCCATGAATAGATCATCCATTGTATACCTAGTTTCAACATTGGGATCTGCTAACCTCCATGCCACACGCGATGCATTCGTATCTTTAAAATTCCTAGCAAGGGAGTACTCACTGCCTGGTCCTGGTTTATACCAATGCTTTTCTCTAAATCTTGGGTTATGATGACGAATAAATTTTTCGTAATTCATTTGATATTCTCTAAATCCTGAATCCTTATTACATGATTCCATAAATGGAATCATACCATTAACTAGAGTCATTAAGATTATACCTAGAGAATAACAATCTAATTTCAAGGGATTGTAACGTTTTTGTAATGTTTCAGGATAGCCCTTCTTGGAATCGAACAACATAACTTCAGGAGCAGCGTATGGTGCAGAACCAATCATACCAGCGCATGTCTTAATGGGGCTTTCAAAATCATATGGATCCTCATGATACCAATCAGAAATACCAAAATCTGTTAATTTACAAACACCATCTTTTGATAATAATACATTTTCAGGTTTCAAATCCCGATGGGCAATACCTTGATCATGCATGAATTTGACCCCTTGCGCCACCTGTTTAAAGATACAAAATTTTTCACCGAGTGGAACGTTTCTCCAACCAGTCTTTTCAATCAATTGGAATAAATCCTTACTACCTAATTCCATAACAACACCCCATCCTCTACTGGAATATGATGAAGTTGGGACTTTTACCAAACAGACTGTGTTAATGATATGAATATTTTGGCCCAAACTCAAGTGTTTCCCAATAATATATTCCTTGGAGCATCTCTTATAAAATTTCTCAGGAGTCTCATCATATATCATGTTTAATTTCTTCAAAGCGTAGACATCTTTCCTTCTACGAATAGATGCCACTTTTTTAACTTCGCTAGATCCACCTGATCCAATAACTTTTTTTTCCTCATCAAAGACAAAATTCTCGTTAAGTAACACAGAATCCTGTTGCATTTCACATGGAAGGAAAATATTAGGGTCAGCGATGGGCAATGGCAATAATCGTATCTTATTATCCCCATCTTGTAAATAAAAACTTAAATCTGTGATGGCGTCAGCTCCTTGTGGTTTTTGGTTCAGCATCCTACCATTAGCACTATATGAATTTGAATTCAAACCATATGGATTATACGTTATCTTATCAGCTACTGTCTTGGGTTTCCTCTCCGTTGGAACCTTCTTTGGTTCCCTTGCAACCTTTTTTAATGGTACATGAGCAATCACTTTTTCATTCCCAGTGTTATTAGCGTTTTTTCTCTTTGATGAAATGGAAGACGATGAAGATGAAGCAGTATTAGAAGAGTGTAATATCTTCTTACCCAGTAGCTTCAAAGCGGCAAATGATGGATTCTTCGAAATCGGATTGGATTCTTTTGTCCTTGACATTGCGATGGCAGCCATTACTTATTACCTTTCCCCAATATAGGGTAAATTTATGGGATCTGAGCAGTTTTATCCTAGGGTGTATGGGTATGTGTGTGCAGTTACACCTGAAATGATGTAAAAGCAGAGTTGATCAAACAAATGTTAATGGAAACCAAAACTAAGTATATTAAATATACCAGGGGAGGGAGTTACAAAAAATAGTCCTTTTAACGATTTAATTTAACACAAACGAATGAAGATTCTTACTTCAGCGAGTAAAATGAATCGAAATGTAGCGAGGTATTATTGTTTTCCCACCTATTATCGTGCACCTTGGTTAATTAGCAAAATAAGGATAGACAGACTTGTGTTCATAACACTCCAGTCCTGAGAGAGCAACCTTTTAAGATGCTTGTGGTGTAATGAACTGGAAGGAAACAAATAAAACTGAATTATTTTTTTTTCAAACACTCATTCTTGGCAGATATTTGTTCCTAACGACATATTTTGCCCGCATCGGATGACGGATTCGGGAATTCGGAAGCGCACGTTGTGTAATAAAATGAGCCATTAATGAATAAATCCTTCACAACTTGATCAGTTTTGCCTTTCTTAATTCGTGAACATATGCGTTCGTAGTTGTTCATAGGTCCGATCTAGGCTCCGGGGTTCTTTCTCTGGGGTCCCAGTCGTCCATTATTGGCGGAGTAGTATGACGTACTTGTTGGGGGTGACATGCATGGGTGACACGGCTAGTTACTCCCCAACATCTATAAACTTTTAAACAATATGAGGGTGTACAGATTCCCCCAATGCAGAAGCCAAGAGGCTCGATTTCCCAAGCTACATTGTAAATCATTTGTAAAAACGGTGCATTGGTCCTCCGATTTTCTCTTGTTTGCCAGTTTGGTAATTTTTTTAATTAGCTAATTATGATGCCATCCATAAAAAAATGACCAGGAATATTTACAAAAATAAATGCAAAGGATTACTAGCGACATTCTCTTAGAGCTGGGGGTTTTTCAGGAAAACCGCCAATATAATCATTTTTTGAAGACATAAGTATGTAATTAGACAAGTGTATAAAGTGAGGTTAGCAACCGTGAAGAGATGAGTTGCTAACTGTCGTTTTCACAGCAAATGTGAAGGCTCAAATCATTATGTTGGAGCACCAAAGCTTGTCTTACGTAAGTTTTTACACACGGATATGGCACAATCGTCCCCCGCAAAAGGCGCAACAAAAAGCCACACCAAATGGAAAGGTGAATGAATATAGCGGTTCTGCGGCTCAACTTTACATACGTATTTTGCAAAGAAGTTAAATTACTCCTATGAAGATCTTCCCGATATATTTATTTACATAAGAGATAGTCTGCTCCCAATTTCCTCTGTGTTTTCTCCAGACGGCATTTCACCACTACGATCAACTTGAAACTTGTTATAAATCCTGTTTAGTTTGTTATATTCGGAAACCGAAATACTTGCCTTTGTTTCAATACATGCTTCTAATAGGTCATGTTGAGTAATTAGTACTTCCCTTTCAGATTCTATGTCAGGCTTGTCTTGGTTTGCATCGTTCATAACAGTATCCTTCTCCGAACGTTTCTCCAAGTCTTTGATGATGTTTTCCGTTATTCCATCCTTATCTAGCTCTCCATTCTGGTTTATTATCTCGTAAATTAATTTACTATCATTTTGAGTGGTAAAAGATGCATTATTGTCCTCTTTCGTATTACTGGCTAACAGTCTATGGACGGCTTTTAGATAAGCATTATAACAAAGGCCTTGTAAATCAGCTCCCGAATATCCTTGTGTTTTCTTTATGATGGGTTGTAAAATGACTCCTGGAGCCAACTTTAGTTTACTTTTTGAAGTCCTTCCATGTCCAGTTATGGCACAAATAATATCGTGTCTTTCATCTTCATTTGGAATGTTACATAAGATACTCTTGTCTAGTCTTCCTGGTCTCAAGAGAGCTGAGTCAATTAAATCAGGTCTACTAGTAGCTGCAAGTACGTAAACACCATCTAATCCTTCAGCCCCATCCATTTGCGTTAATAATTGGTTGACAACTCTGTCAGTGACCCCCGAAGAATCATGGCCTCTCTTGGGAGCAATGGAATCAAACTCATCAAAGAAGAGAATGCATGGTTTCACCGATTGAGCCTTCTCGAAAAGTTCTCTTACATTTTGCTCACTAGCACCAATATATTTATTCAAGATTTCAGGACCCTTGACAGATAAAAAATTTAAACCACATTGTTGAGCAATGGCACTAGCAAGTAACGTTTTCCCACAGCCGGGATAACCATAGAGTAAAATACCTGATCTCAATCTTAAAGGACATTTGGCAAATATTGGAGCATATTTTGTAGGCCATTCTAATGTTTCTAGCAATAATCTTTTAACATTTTTCAATCCACCAATGTCTCCCCATCTTGTACCAGTATCCTTAGTCAGTTTCACCCCTTGAAGAGATGATGGTGTAAAGGATCCATGACAATGTAAAAATAGTTCTCTATCAATCACATTCTCTAAATTTTTACCCTCCATCATTGATATTTGTAGTTCATGAAACAATTTATCAACAAATCTTTCTAAATCTAATGGGGAATAACCCTCAGTCTCCAAGGCCATATCACTAAATGTTAAATCCGGATGTAGCTTCATTGAATTGACACTACTTTTCTCTTGAAAATAAGACTCTAGTAAACGTAATCTTTTTTCCCTATCTGGTGATTTTAATGTCCAAACTTTACTTATGATATGGGTGTCGAACAACTTCTTATTCAATGCATCTCTACTTTTGCTACTAAAAATAATTTTTATTTGGGGTCTTTTCTGAGAAACTTTTTCAATTAAATCAATTAAAACCGATGTTAACTTAGCTGAGTTACTATTACTAGTATTGGGAGGTGCTCCTGGTTGTTCAGAAACACTACCGTTCAGAATGAATTCCGCATTATCAAGGATAAGGACAGCTGGACTATACCAGTATAATAGAGAAAGCCATTCGTTAAAGAGTTTCTTTGCTTTATCAAAACTTAATAGTTCCGTAGCGGTTTCAAAGTTAACGTATCTTACATGGATCATATTTGGGTAGCTGCTTAATATTTTAGAAACTTCCGAAAGTAATGTTGTTTTCCCTGATCCAGGATGACCTTCAATTAATATCCCTTTTGATGATGTTATAGGATTTACTGCAAATAATATTATCTCCTTAATAATTTCGTTTAGAGCAACAGCTTTCCTTTTATTTTCAATGAGATTGGTGACAATATTCCGAGATAAAATGCATTCTCTTGGCTCATCTTCGAGTATTGTCCAAGATTCCTTAGTTAATGGATTGCCAACAAGATTGAATGCACTCACCGAAGGAAAAGATTTCGAACTCAATTCAATCTGAATTCCCTGTTTTAGGATTATCATACCATTGGTAATAATAGATCCTTTTAAATAATCCATCAATTGTTCTTGGTCATCTGTAGCTGCTTCCATTTCTTTCATAGTTGATAGTGTTTCCCCAATTGGGTTTTTGTCATTTTTGAATTTAACTTTACGTAAATTAACCTTCAAATCAATAGGACTCTCAATAATATGGGAAACAAATTCCACTTTTATTTTAATACCGTTTACTGGTTTTGTACAGAGCGTATTCCATACCATAGAAGATGGGATAAGAGCAGTTGTAGGTCGTCTGACCCCTGGTCTAATTGCTTTGACATTAACGGCTATACGTTCTGCCGGAAATATTTGCTGACTTTCTCTTTCCTTTTCATTTTTATCATCTTTTCCAAGTTCAAGCAGGTTATCAATAATAGATATAAATGCAAATTGAGATTTAATCTTACTTGGATGTATCCAGACAGTCATAGGGTCAGTCTGGCCGTCGTCTAGCTTCCACGCTACTGAGCGCAGCATCATTTGTTGCAGGACTTCAGGTTTGCCACTTGTCTCATTAACGTTTAGAACCTCTTTCCTTCGTATCTTATTTTCCTTAGGCTCTACAATAATCAATGAACCGTCAACGATTCTCCCCGTTTTCAAAGTTTTTGGTAATATTTGTTTAACTAAAAGTTTTACTATGATATTACCCACATAACATATAATTATGTTTCCAGTGGAGACAATTCTAGTTTGATGTAAGATTTCGTCCTGCAGAATTTCAGAATTTGACTCTATAACCTCCCAATCATCGCTAGTTACTGGTTCCACATGAACTTCGCTGACATAAGAATCTTTATCACATCTGCTGATGGAAATGTTTACTCTTGCATTGTTGTTGATCCCATATATAGATCCAATTAAGGGATGGATCATCACCACTTGATCACTTTTCTGTGATGTGAATCCATCCCAACCAAGATGGAAAGTGTGTTTCGGTGTCTTGATACATATATCAAAATCCTGGATGGGGTACGGCGTTGAGTCAAGCGTTTGGCATATTCGCTCTGGTAATCTTATAAAATTCCCTTTAATGGAATTGGAATATTCCACTTTGAGACCATGAAATTGTAGTTGGTTCATTGGATTGCTTGTCTACTCTTGTTTTTGGTTTCGATTCTTTCGAGTATTTCGGTTTCCCCAAATTTCTTAATCTCTTTTTTTCTTGAAGCATTGTTCCTGAAAGGTCCTACCTACAATTTTTGATCTTCTAAGTACGGTAAACAAAAAGTTAACTTCAAACATACAGCAAGAGGTGTTCAAGATGGCTATCCAATTCATATTATGTTTCAATAAGCAAGGTGTTGTAAGATTAGTGAGGTGGTACGAAATGTGTAATGGGGGTATGAATAGAAATGGTAACGCTGTAACAAACAACAATGCTAGTGATCCAAGTTCACCACAAGATCTCATTGCGCAAATTTATAGACTGATATCAGCTAGAGATCATAAACATCAAAGTAATTTTGTTGAATTTTCAGAAAGGACAAAATTGGTATACAAGAGATACGCTGGTTTATATTTCGTGATGGGAATTGATCTTCAAGATGAGGAACCCATTTACCTGTCGCATATACATCTTTTCGTTGAAGTGCTAGATGCATTCTTTGGCAACGTGTGTGAACTGGATATCGTATTTAATTTCTATAAGACTTACATGGTTTTGGATGAAATGTTTATAGGAGGTGAAATACAAGAAGTATCTAAAGATATGCTTCTGGAGCGTTTGAGTACATTAGATAGATTAGGTTAGTTTAACGGTTATTACGATATTTTATTGGATTTTATAGATATTGTTGCGACTAGAAAAAGGAGAATTCTTGGTTTTCTTCTTTATTGGATAAGATAGGTTGCACTAATTTCCATATTTCTTCTGAGACTTCTTCTATGGATTTATTGGTAACATCAACCAGTTTTAATGTATTAGAATTCGGGGTTTCGAATTCTGTGAATGCAGCGTAAAATTGTTTCTTGACCTTCTTTTGGAATTGAACATTCTCGTAACGTTCCTCACCAAATCCATCTCTCTCTGCGTCATCATTACTTTCATTAGTCAAGAATAAGGTAAGGTCTGGTTTCAAAAGTCCCTTATCAGGATTCAAGCACCACTGTAAGTCCATTCCATCAACATCCTTTGCTGCAGAGTATGCAATTCCTGAATACACATATCTGTCCAAAATTACATTTGTACCATTCAATAGGGTTTCTTTGATATTCTCAGCGACTTCCCATCTATTTGCAGAAAACAACAAATGCACTGATTGATTCGGTAAATTGAAATTCTTATCCGTCAAGTACTGGTTGATAAGTTTACCAATAGTTGTTGAACGGTCGGGAAATTTTATTAGTTGTGCATTGGGTTTTAATCTATCTGTGAGAATCGATGTTTGAGTAGTTTTACCAGTTCTGTCCAATCCTTCAATTAGAATCAATCTTCCACGTCCCATTCGCAATTTTAAAACTTCTTTGGATCTTTAATTGAACTACATCTGCAATAGTCTTGCCGACATGATTTCTATTTGAGATTCATTGAAGGTTGATATTGAGGTCATGTGTATTTTTTGGATTCATCAGTGAGAAATGTTTATTTAGAAAGATTATAATAGAACTCTCGGTAGCCAAGTTGGTTTAAGGCGCAAGACTGTAATTTAAAACACGAAATCTTGAGATCGGGCGTTCGACTCGCCCCCGGGAGATATTTTTTTTTTATGTCAATATCAAATAAAACCAAGTTGCTTGTTTCAAGGATAGTGTAGTGTTGTACTATCTAATTCAGGGACACATGTGAGCCATAACAAATATTTCAAAGTATTCGAATCGTGTTGCAATGCCTGCCTTTTTTTTTTGACAGACCTGGGGAATAACCGTAAAATACTAATTAGCTCTTAATAAATAATCTTATATCATTATATAGTTCTATCGCAAAGAATTTAAAAATAGATAAATATGCTCCAGCCATTTCTCTAGCATATTTTTTTTACTCCCAAAGATTTCCAAAAAAAAAAAAGTAATTAAATTATAATTCGTTAACACATTATTTGATCTTGATCGTCGCTCACCATACTCGTATTCTCCATTTCTGATTCCTCTGGTGTCACATCATATAAGCTATATTGTGCTAAATGCAATGGTTCAGTGTTTTGAATCGTATTAGTAAAATTGGCGGTGTCAAAGTATCCCTTTATCATATATTCTTCGACCTCGGAATATGTCTCTGCACTTTCATTACCATATCCTGCCGTCGCCGTATTATTATTATTATTGTTGTTGTTTTGTTGTGCGTTTGGAGACGATATTGGTGTTGGTGGTCTCTGAATTTGTTGTAAAACGGGAAAGTTCATTGTTATGGAGGTATTGTTTGCTGTCACGTTTATATTTGGGTCATTGGGGAATTGTTCGTTATTTAATATGGTATCTCGTTTTATTCTTTTCATTGTTGTCTGTTGGAATGACTCTAATTCGAGATTATGGGCGCTTCTCTTCAATGCGGTGAATGATCTTGCTTCGGGTGGGAAATGCGATAGCATAATGAATGAGTGTGTATGTTGTGGGAATGTAGGATAGGTGGTCCTTACAAGTAATTGATTGTAATGAATCTTGTCTATATGAGATCAATAAATAAGTAACCTTTTCTTCTTCCTGTTCTTTTTTTTTCGAGCCTTATTATTTTCAAAAAAATTTGATTCCGTTCAGGACGACAGAACGGGACGCGTTTTTCATTTTCGGATAGAGAAAGGAAAAATAAGCGCCCAGATCTATTGTCTTGGGGACAATAACCAGAGCTGGTGTGCATTCAATGGGACACCCAGGGTGGCGTGCCAGTTATTTAATTTTAAATTTCTAAAAATTTAGAAGCTGTTTAGGCATTTGGGTTTGCTCTAAGGCAACGTTATTAGAGCAAAACTGGATGCCGGATTTGTGTTTTACTTACCAACCACTACTTTCCAACTATTTTTGGATGTCCTACTAACCAAACACCACAGAAACAGAAAATAAAAGTAAACAGACGGGTTACCCGCAGCACGTGACGCGATTACCGCTTTCGGACAGTGGTAAACAGATTGGGCAATCCTTTCCCCTCTCGGACATGTTGTGAACCAATCTGGCAAGGGCAATGCGCATGGATCTCAACGCATCGATCCTTACTCTGCTAACCTCGACAAGGAAGGAAGGGAAGGGGCCAAATTTTTCACTGTCAAGGATGCCTTGGGAGGCTCTCGCAGGCTCACACAGGGAACGTATAAGACGCTAACAGCTGCAATTGCTCTCGAGAAAAGAACACCTTCCTGCTTAACACTGCAACTGCAACCAAAGCAACAATAAACATGAAACGTTCGACAAATATACTACTAAAGTGTTTGACTCTACTGTTCCTCGCAGGGAATACACTACTACTGATACTAATTATAATATCCGGTACAACAAAACACTACCCAGTGGATAGGTTCTACTGGGTGCAGGCCAATACTACGGGTATCCCCAATGCACCAGATGAAACAAGATGGACATTCTGGGGGGCATGCACCAGAAGTAATGGCGAAACCCTTTGCAGTGGAGACTTAGCACCTGCATATCCAATTTCTCCAAGGGATAACTTCAATACAGAAGTCAATGTTCCTCACCATTTTCTTTCAAATAGAGATGCATTCTACTATCTTACGAGGTTTTCCTTTGCCTTCTTTTGGATTGCATTGGCCTTTGTCGGTGTCTCATTCATATTATACCTTCTATCATGGATTTCCTCTACTGTCTTACAAGTTATCTTCATTTTGATGATTTTTGGCTTCATATTTAACGTGGTAGCTGTCGTTTTGCAAACTGCGGCTACGGTAATGGCAAGAAATGCCTTCCATGATGGTGACAGAAGTGCAGACATCGGTGCCGCACTAATGGGTATTGCCTGGGCTAGCGTGGCTGTTTGCATCATTGAAATGGCCTTTATTGGGTTCTCATTCATTGCAAACAAGTACGAAAAGGGCTTCAAGACTCCACCACATTTAGAACCACATACTAATGCAAAATTTGGATTCTTCCATCGTAAGAGAGGTGCCATCCCTCAGGATACTATAAGAACTCCAATACCAACAACACAAACGGAAGAACCAAATAACGTAGTCGTCCCTAATACAGGAACTTTGGGGTCTCCAGAAATCCCTCATAAGGGCATTAAGTTTTTCAAGATCAAGAGAACACATACCCCAGGTGATGACGATTCAATCTGATACCATCCTCCCACAATGACTTTTTTTTTTTCAACGTCTTTTCTTTCAACTCTAACTAACAAAACAAACAATCAAACATTCTACCCAATAATATGTAATTCATCTTTATTCACCTCAGTATATTTTAATAATAATAATACCCTCCCATTTTAATATATCTAAATATTCTCCTCTATTTTTCAGTTCTACACTCAACTGCGGATCTCGGATAACTGTCCCCCGGACAAGGAAGCTGGAAAAACATGAAAACTTTCCACAGAACCAGAAACACCATTTCTGGATTATCTTCAAAGTCCAAGATTCTTCCTACCCAGGGAACATCTCCATTTCCTTTGACCTCCATCCATCCATCCATCACCAACTTCTCTGTCAATACCACATTGTTTCACCATCATCCTTCAAATTTAATTTTTTTTGTTTAGATAAAGATCAAAAAAACATAGAATAATTAATACCGATCAAACCATTCAATCAATCAGGCTGCATTGTCTCATCCATCTCTGCTAAACAAAATCAAAGACATATGGATTACAATAAGAGATCCTCAGTCTCGACAGTCCCCAACGCGGCCCCCATAAGAGTAGGATTCATTGGTCTTTCCTCCTTCAAAGGCTGGGCAGTAAAGACACATTATCCAGCAATCCTACAACTATCTTCTCAATTTCAAATCACTGCACTCTACAACCCAGACATAGAGTCCGCTTTAAACACTATTCAACATTTGAAATTAAGTAACGCCACAGCATTCCCCTCTTTGGAATCATTCGCATCATCTGCAGACGTCGATATGATCGTGTTGAGTATTCAAGTCGCACAGAATTATGATGTATTGATACCATTACTGGAATATTCCAAGAAGAACCCAAATTTAAAATATTTATTTGTGGAATGGGCATTGGCATGTTCCGTTCAACAGGCAGAAACAATTTATAAAGCTGCTGCTCAAAGAGGTTTACAAACAATCATTTCTTTACAAGGTAGGAAATCTCCATATATATTACGTGCGAAGGAATTAATTTCAGAAGGTTACATAGGAGATATTAATTCTATCGAAATTGCTGGCAATGGTGGCTGGTATGGTTATGAAAGACCACAGAAATCGCCTTCTTACATTTTTGAATTGGGGAAAGGTGTCGACTTGGTGACAACTGCATTCGGTCATACGATAGATTTATTACAATACATGACGGGATCATATTTCTCAAGAATTAATTCCATGATCTTTAATAATATACCAGAACAAGAAGTAATTGATGAACATGGTGTAAGGACAGGTCAAAAAGTACCCAAGACTGTCCCTGATCATCTTTTATTCCAAGGAACTTTATTGAAGGGTAATGTCCCAGTTTCATGTAGTTTTAAAGGTGGTAAACCAACAAAAAAATTTACCAAAAATTTAGTTATTGACATTCATGGAACAAAGGGGGATTTAAAGTTAGAAGGTGATGCAGGTTTTGCAGAAATATCAAATCTAGTGTTGTATTATAGCGGTGTAAGAGCAAATGATTATCCAGTCGCTAATGGACAAGCAGGATATGATGCAGGGAAAGAAATAATGGAAGTTTATCATCTAAGGAATTATAATGCGGTAAATGGTAATATCTTTCGACTGTATCAATCCATTGCAGATTTCCACTATAATACTAAGCAAATTCCAAATCTTCCATCACAATTTATAATGCAAGGTTTTGAATTTGAAGGGTTCCCAACGTTAATGGATGCTCTAATTCTACACAGGTTGGTGGATAATGTCTATAGAAGTAATATATTGGGGTCTACATTAGATGTCACAAATATCTGCCACTATCCATGATAGATAGATAGATAGATATTAAAAAAAGAAAATTCTAATAGAAGTATAATGATAATGAATGTGAAAATTACAAGAGTCGAATAAATTTAATATTTTGTTCTTTGTACAATTAAATATAATGTTTACTTTAAAAGTTGCATAATGAATATTTTTTTTCCTGATTTGTATATAATATTTGACCGATAGATGATTAAGTTTCCATTATTTTTCTTCGTAGCTACGATAACAATGCAGAAACATCCAATATTCAATGTTATTTGGAAACTTAAAGAAATTGATCCAATACAGGCAATTTAACTCATTTCTACATGACACGTACAATCACATCTCAATTCCTGAGGCGTTACAAAATAGTCAATGTTATTGCAACAAGGTGAATGATTTCTTACCGGAGGAACTATCACTCGATCAAGAAGCACCTCTCCCAAGAAGGATACCTGTTTACAAGAGACACATAGCACTCATATCCCCTCATGGTGATAAAGAATGGCAAGTTAAATGGGGAAAGAATCTTAAATTGAATGAAACATGGCCTTACAATAGTTTGAAATTTTTACAGGGGAAGTTGAACATGAATGGAACCCCCACTTTATTAAGTGCCATTTCCCTACAAAAGAGTGACATACAAGGCTTAGCAAGGAGAAACAATAAAGATCTGACTTTCTTCTTGAGTATTCCTGAAATGAAAATTTATGAGGTGCATGAGACTGAGTTAGATATGTTTGCCAACTTTTTAAATGGAGAATCCAACTGGGCGCCAGAAAAAACTAAGGAAACTAAGAAGGATTGGTTATTCATATGTGGTCACATGCAACGTGACGAAAGATGTGGGATAGTTGGCCCAGCTATACTTGAGGAGCTGAAAAAGAATCATTTATGTCCCGAGAATAATATGGCACTTATTTCTCATATTGGTGGGCATAAATTTGCTGGAAATATTATAGTATATAAACAAGTGCAGAAGACCGATCAAAAAAGTGGTAATGTTGATAGAAAACTCGTTGATTGTCTATGGTTCAGTAAGGTCTTCCCAACTAACATCTCAATGGTATGTGAGAATCTAAGAAAGAACGTCATCATTGAAGAATTGTATCGTGGTGGTACTGAGTTGATCTCTGACTAAATTAATTTTTGCAATTTCTGTAAATAGAAAAATTAAACATATTCTTATATTATCTGTTGGATTTCAAAATGGTGTATTGTCGGGGTTTATCTTCTCCAGCCGCCATAGGAAAATTGCTTCCGGGAATGCCATCGTCAACTCCGTTCAAAGAAAGGAAATGGTTAGAGGAAACAAATGGGAAACAATTATGAATTGTTTATTACGGTATTATTACATGCAGCGTTACATTTTGGTCTATCTATATATAATTAGTTCTGATTTCATTAATATATCTTTGAATGTCCTCAGTATGGACTTTCTTGCCAATACTCCTACATAACAAAGTCTGTTCTGAAGAAGTAAAATTTAGGAATGATTCACACAAATCGCCATCAACTGTATTTCTCACAGGCGCATAATAGCCTCTATATTTAGAATGATCTCTTCCAACAATAGAATAGTACCCTTCAGGTCTTGTGTCTTCCTTCTTTCCGTGATGAGTATTCGTAAAGTCTATAGCGTCAGCAGTATCAGCATCGCTTAAATCTGAATCGTTTCCATCTGTCTTCTTCATGTATCGATTCAATATTAAGATATCGTCAGCTTCACTAACAGCCTTTTCAATTTTTTTCAACATTGTTATTTGTGATTTAGCCAATAAGGGTACCAAGCAACCAATAGAACCTTGCAATCCTGTGTATAAGATTGTGGGTCTATCCGACATTTGTAGTGATTCAATTATATGGAAATTCATAACGATATCATTTATGAAGAAATGATTCATTAATGTTAATTTAAATGGACATTCAAATATATTTGGCAGTTTATTTCTTAAATTTGAATCATGTCTTAACAACGATTTCAATAGCGTGACATTCGAATCCTGGTCAGCTGCAAGTTCAGCGATCAATTTGTTCAATACATCTTCATTTTCATCTGCTAATCTTAATGTCCAAACGTTCCCGAAACGATCACCACCGATTACTGTTGATTTATCTAAAAATGCCAAGCTTGTTACGTGTCTCTGTGTTATATCATCTGCCAGAGGTATGAAAGAATTTGTTCGTTGATCAAAGTGCAATAACGTGACAGATTGATGAATGTCCCCAACAGCTATTCTCTCATCTTGCCAATTTGCCATTTGAACAATACGGGTCATGGATGGAAGTGTCTTGGAAATGGACCTTTTCAAAAGTTGTTTCTTACCCAAGTCGTATAGTACTAGGAAATTGTCGTCATAGGGTACTAATAATAAGTCCTTGAAGGGAATCATACAATTCACGTTACCTTCTACATCTGTTGTATGTAAAAGTTCCAGAGTAAACTGTCTCGGTTTCCTTTTGATGAAAAATTGAAAAGTACATAATTTATTACTTTCTGTGGCGATAACTAAGTAATTATCATTTAATTTGCCAAATTTAGTAATGGCGGCAGCCTTGCATTTAAAATCAAAACTGTCACTGTTGGGAGTAGTCAAACCGAAATACGTACCAATTTCACCAGTATCCATGTCTACTAACCTGACTTTGCATTTGGAATCTGTGAGGGAATTATCAATTATAAGTTTATAGCTTGTTCTATTGTCATGAGTAAATGGTAAGATTTTTTTATTTCTGTAGGATGCCTTTTTAAGAATCTGATCCTCATCCTCATCTTCGTCCTCCTCTTCATCCTCTTCCTCTTCACTTTCAGCATCTGCTACTTCATCAGAATGGAACCAGTCGTGATACAGTGGGAAATCGTCCAGCTTCCCAATGATCAGACCTCCATTGGAGCCTAACCCCACACAACCATTAAGTGGTACATTCTCTGTGACAAAGGGGGCCACAGATTTCAAATATTTAGTACCATGAGGCATTGATAGAGGTCTAATATACGATAATGATTCATGGTTGTAACTTATCCATGTATTTAAGCCATGTATGACGATACAGTTTTGCTTAACCGCTAATTGTTCCTTCTCATCTTCGTCTTCACTTTCGTCTTCATCATCATTGGATGTGTGCCTCTCTAAGATGGAGACGGATGGTAGGTGAGATAGAGTAATTGGATTTGGACCTAAATATTTGGTTCTCACGTCAAATATGGTCCCATCTTTGACGTTAACATTGGAGTTCATGTAAACACCGTTATCTAACCCGACATGTAATTTAATGGTTTTATTATTGGATACCAATTTCAGTTGATTCACTGCTGATAACGTTGTTTGAAGCGAAACCACTTCCAGAAACGTATCTGGATCGTTGGAATTTAATGATACTATCTTTATTAGGGATCCCTTTGTACCAATGGCCATAATGTTGCTAAATGTTGTCGAGGACGAGGACTCGATTAATGAAATTGACGTGATGGGCTCATCGTCGTTAAATTCCAATCTTCTTTGGTATTCCATTAGTGAATCGCTTTGATCCATTTGGAAATAGACGATTTCATTATTGGATAATGATAGGATTAATTGCGTGTCATTACATTGAGCATTCGTTATGTGTATACCTGCTGGTGGGAACCAATTCAATTTTTCCGTAAAAGTTTGATTTGTGTCGATGTGAATTTGTCTCAGTGTGTTTGTACATATTTGAACAATGGAATTGGACCCCATTTTATTGACGTATATGGTCATTTCATCCTTTTCAATGAATGGAGATTTGTAAGGTAGGGTTAATTGTTCCATGGAATCGTTTGTTATTTGTAAAATCATGGTGGAATTAATGAAAGATAAAAACATTAACGAGTGTTTGGCTTTGATGGTCCAGATATTTCTTACATTTGGTGGTAGATTTGTAGATATTAAATTATTGAATCTTGTTGCATTGGATAACACGGTTATTGTATTTTCTTTTGAGTTTGATGTTATTAATTGTAATGGTGTGGAATTATTGACGGATGATGATAATAAGGGGTTATTTTTCTGTTGGGTAGATGCGATGGATAAATTCTGCAAAATGTCAGGTTTATACTCTTGCTTTTCGCCTTCTTCACCTAATGATTGAAATTGGAAAAGGTAATTCTTATTATCATTATACTCAGAGTTGGTAAACATGAATCCATTTTTAAAGATATGCATTGATGATGAAGGTAATATAGCGTCAAAAAATGTCATGCTAAAGTGTAAAGAATTGTTATCATCAGCATCAAATTTGTGTGTTAATTTATACAAATGACCTCTATTGGATTGTAATAGTATAAAATATTCATTTTTTTTCAATTTTTGCATGGTAGCTGATATTATAAAGACATCTTCATTAGTATCAATAGATGGCATGTCAATTTTTATATTTATGGATCCATTCATATCCTTGACGAGAAGATATTTGTTGAAACCTAGTAATACGCATGGGTTAATTGGATCTTGATCATGTTGCAGTATGTTCGGTAAAGCAAAGAGGAAACATACTGATGGGTCTGATATCTTAAAGAAGGCCTTCTTAATTATATGATTCAAACCTAGATCCAATAGATAAAAAATGAGAAAATAATTTTGATTTTCAATTTCAATGGATGTGAAAATTGGGTTATTATTTAAATTTGAGGGACAATCAACCATGGATAAAGTGAATGAGTTTGAATTTACCACTTCCAAGGGAGAAGATATGGATAGCGTGTCATCTCTTTCTGAGTAATCCAGTAGATAGAGCAATTTTTTCTGCTGTACAGCGGATATGGTTAAACATCGAGCCATGGAATCTATTGTCATGAACGAAATGGGCGAATTTTTCCTGATACCGGATCTTGCAAAGGGTTCATTGATCACAGGTACCAATTTTATCCTGGAATGCTGATGATACGAACACTTCAGTATAGTTAGATTACCGGCATCTGATGTTAAAGCTATAAATGAAATACGCGAACCCTTCGGTGTAAAAGCCTTCAATTGCGTTATCTTGAATTGGAAAATTGGCGATTGGAACAATTTACGCAATGTACCCTTTGATACGTCGTATATCTCTATATGTGTCTCCGTGGCGAGACACAGCTGCAGGGACGATGGCTTCTTGCCTGTACCAGCGATGTCGACGAAGTTCCCCGGGGCAGAGTGGACGTAGTTGGACTGTGTCTGCAGGGTAAGATGGTAGAGATATAGGTCCGAGTTCTGCAGCAGCATTAGCGAGTGATTGTGGTGTCGTTGTTGTTGCCCCTGCTGACTAGCTGGTTATCAATTGTCATTGTCATTGTTCTTATTCATTATAGCATACCTGCCAATGCAGATTACCTAATCAACCGTACAAGGGGATATCCTTACGTAACCCAGCCCTAACTTTTGTTGGTGTGGTGTGCGGGTTCCGAGCCCTCGCTGAGGTAATCACACACTCAATTGTTGTTGTTGTTGTTGTTCTCTGTCACTCGGTGGCAAAAAACGCAATTGCTCCCCGCTTCTTTTCGCTCTTTCCCTTCTTATTGTATTCGTATTTAATACCCCAGCTTTTGCTCTTGACAACACTTCCCTTCCTTTGACACACTTACTTCGTTCTCCCCCATCAGCTCCACCGCAACAACCCACGCCCTCTACCCAAACACCGCACCCACCATGGAGATCTACGTCAGACTGAACAACGACCTGGAAAACGACAACGCCTTCCAGATCTCAAGAGAGGACACTATCAAGGACAAACTGGTCCACATCTTCCCCAGGGACAAGAATCCAAAGTCTCTCTCAGATGTAATGGTGCTAAGACCAACCGTCTTCCATAACTACGCCCCAGACTACTTCTGCAAGTCCGTTCACCAAGGTTACTTGTCCGAGGGGGGCTGTCTCTTATTCCATTACGACGCCGCTGATGACAAATACTTGACCAAATTGGATGAGGATAAACCATTATTCGATCAATTATGGCCCGGTCAATTAATCGTCCCCAAATGGTCCTATAACAAATGGAACCTTTTCACTTATACCGCTATCATCTTGCTTTGGTTGTATACAGATTTACCAGACGTCGTCTCCCCAACTCCAGGTATCTGTGTGACAAATCAATTATCTAGAATGATCATCCCCATCCTGGAATACATGGAACGTCCAACTTTGGCAAGTAAGCTAAGAGAGGAAATCCAAGTCAATTATTCTTCATTCTGGGCTCAATGGGCTTTCTTCCTATTGCATGTCATTAAAGTCTCCGTATTGACTTTATTCTTAAGATTAGGGATCGCTAACCCAATCACTTTCAACCCAATTAAGGTCTATCAATTCCAAAATGGGAATGCGGTAAGTAGTGATCATGTTAAGGCAATCTTGAAATCTATCGGATGGATCGGTTCCAGAAGAGGTACTTACGATCAATATCAATCTAATTTCTACAGTTATACCATTAAGAAGTATGGTGGTCCAGTACAAGCTTACAGAGCCGGTGTCATTAAGACCGCTGCCAATCCAGGTGTCGAATTAAACGCTGGTGAAGGGTTCCAAACTCCATTGGATCAAAGATTTACTAATTCCACTTTTGAAACAATGGAATCTCAAGGTAAATTCGTCCTAAGTGAAGAATATTTCATCGAATTGGAAGACAATTTGAAGGAAAACTTGAATAAATGTAATGGCGACATTGGTAAGATGAATGAAGAAATTAGAAGATTTAGAAAATTCGGTATCTATGAACCATCTGAAAAGTTGGCAAAGATGGTCCAAAAGAGGAAACAAGTCGCCAAGGAGCAAAAGGAACAAGAAGAAGAAGTGCAAAAAAGTGCCAAATTGGAAAAGAAGGAAGCCAAGAAGGAACAATAAACGACCCGACCAACAATTATTATTATTTTTTTTCCCTCTCTCATTGTATGATAGTATCCTATTTTTATTTCATTTGATATATATTTGATATATGTACGTACGTTTTTTTTATCCCACCGTTTATATAATATAATAATGTAATTTAATTCAAGTTGATAACAAAAAAAAAATCCAAACAAAAAAACAATTCTTGCAACAGCACAACCCTAAAGACCAAAGCACTAACAATGATCCTTTCTCAAAAGATAAAGATCGCATTGATCCAATTCAAATCATCCAATCCATCTAAACAACTAAACCTTCAAAATGCACAAAAATTCATAGAAAAAGCCATGAAGACTCAACCAGATACAAAATTAATCGTTCTCCCAGAATGTTTCAATTCTCCCTATTCCATCACCAAATTCAAAGAATATGCAGAACCTATCATTGCAACAGACCTCTCCCAATCCCCCACATGCACTTTCCTCTCCAAACTTGCTTCCCGTTTCCAAATCATCCTCATTGGAGGCTCCATCCCAGAATGTGACCCAACCACATCCAAGATTTACAACACATCCATCATATTCAACGAACAAGGTCACCTCATCGCAAAACACAGAAAGATTCATCTCTTTGACATCGATATCCCCAACGGAATCACATTCAAAGAATCAACAACTTTATCCCCAGGCTCTCAACCAACAACATTCTCCACTAAATATGGTCAAATTGGACTCGGAATCTGTTACGATTTAAGATTCCCTGAATTAGCCATGATTGCCGCAAGAAAGGGCGCCTTTGCCATGGTGTACCCTGGTGCATTCAATACGGTCACGGGCCCCATGCATTGGCATTTATTAGCTAGAAGTAGAGCCATCGATAATGAGAATTATGTGGTGTTGTGTTCACCAGCTAGAAATTTGGAGAGTGACTATCATGCGTATGGTCATTCGTTGGTGGTGGATCCAAGAGGTAATATCATTGCTGAAGCTGGCGAAGATGAAGAAATCGTCTTTGCTGAATTGGATCCCTCGGTTATCGAACAATTTAGAAAACAAGTCCCTATTACTTTCCAAAGAAGATTCGATGTCTACCCTGATGTCAGTAAATAATTCAAAAGTTATTAAAAATAAAATATACTAAAAGTTACATAAAGAAATACATATAGTCAGATAAAGAAAGGAAAAAAAAAACGTTCTCAAATCAAATCACATCACAACGTACAAAGTCAAAAAACTACCCACAACGGCAAAGATTAAGGGTAGTTGGCCCAAAGATTTGTTTATGACAACCAAATTTGAGGCGAGTATGTCACAGTTGTTATGTGAAATGTTCCCGATAATGTGTTTCAACACGCTACCCTCGTCATCTTCGTCGTCGTCGTCATCAGTTAAGGCAGCTTTAATACTCTTGTATGTGGATCTTCCCACGCCATCTTCTTGACCGAAATAATTCAACACCGTTAGAGCAATTAAACCCTTTGTTAGATGGAAAATCATAGGATCCACTTCAATGGCATAGTCATAACGGATGAAATTAATGTAATATGAAACAAACACGGGTAGTAGTATGTTCACTAAGACCCAAATGGAAATTGGGGTCAAATAATTAATCAAGATACCGCATCCATCATCCTGTGCAATCAATTGCTTAATGAGGAAAAATAATTCCACGGAATAGAACATAGCATCCACGGTGGCTAATGTAGAGAGGAAATCTTGTACATTTTCATTGAATCTCTTGGTTCCATTGATCACGTCACTAACATATTCTTGGAAATTGAATTTGAATTGGTGACATTTATTCATGAAATTTTTCCCCAATTTAGCTTCTTCTTCATCAATTTCTTTGAAATTTAAAGTATTGAAATTCGTGGAGGATTCTGTCTTTGGTTCATCCGGCAATTTTTCATCTTCAGAACCTGAAGGTTGTTCGTCAGAGGCAGAAACCTCCTGGGAAGATGCTGATTCGTTCTTTACGGACGACCAAAAGGAGGATTCATAAAATGTTCTCAACTCGGGAAATTCATGTTCATAATCTAAGGGCTTCCCCAAATTTACCAAATAATCCAGGACAGCGTCCACAAGCACTTGCTTCTTGGAAGCCTGTGGTAAATCGTCAATCTTTAATTTTTCAGCTAAATCATGTAGCTCCCATTTTTTCCAACGTGAAAATACTGAGGATGACGGAGTACGTTTCACGGGTGATGATGAGGTAAAACTAGTAAACGAGGATGACATGTTGCTTTCTTGTTTGACAGATGTGTCTTGTTGTGCTCTTAGAAGGGCGTTTAAGGGTTCTTTGAAGATAATAGCAATAATAATAAACAAATAATTATTTATAAAGTCTGGGAGACGTTCTTGTTGACATTTGATATTTTCCTTTTTCCTTTTTCGGCCACGTTTTTTCTCTTGTTTCCTGTTTGTTTCGCGCGCCAATTTTGTTCATCTTGCTTATAGTTAATATATATAATTAATGTATTTACTACTCTAACGCCCTCCTCATGAATTGAACAGTATCGTCAAAATCTACTTGCACCTGTCGCGCAATCTCCCACGTCTTGCTGCCAGTGTAACTGCTCATAATCCCATCTGATATACTTCGCTGCAGTATTAACTGCAGATAATGAACACTTCTCGGTGTCTCATTCTTAATCATCTCTATCTCAATGATCTTATGCACAATCTTGTGATAATTACCTTCCTTTTCCAGGTTCAGATATAATTCATCCAGTAGTTTATTCTTGCTTTGTAATCTATTCAACACAGTGTCTCTATACAGTTTCAGTAGCTTCTCCCTCTTTGGATCAATTATATTGTTCCCACTACTGGATTTAGCAGCACTAGAAGTCATTGCTGTTGTAACATTCGGTGAACTACTTGAAATATTCAACTTGCCTATTATATCATCATCTAATTTTTGAATCTCATCAAGTTGTTTAGTTCGAAATTGTAAATATTTCCCCATAATTAACTTCTTTACTTCCATTAATTTTAAATTCTGGAAATTCAATTGTCCATTCATTAACGAAACTTTGAATATACTAGGAACAAATGAATTTTCAATAATTCTTAATATATCGTTGATATTCAGTTTACTCGTTTCATTTTCATCATTTGTGTATTGTAAGATTTCATTGATTAGCACATTATTCTGCACTTCATTGGTTATCTTGACGAGAGATATCTTGATGTGTGGTATTATTAGTGATTCATCATCTTCAATCTCAACATCGTTCTCCTTAATGGCTCCTCGTTCCTCCTTTAACTCATTCAATAAGAATGTGTATATTAGTTGTAATACCAACAATTCAGTTATGATTGGTTCCATTTCTCACACGTTTTGTCAATATCACCTTCTTTGTCTACTCTACGCATGGAAAATTGGTGATGTTCTTATTAAATTCACGAAATTGTTTTTCATGAAATTTCAACTAAAGAACACTAAACAAAAAACACTTTAATGAAAGACAAAATACTACGTCAAGAAATAGTGTACCAACCAAATTTACCGTGCACAATAATGTCCACAAGATGATTGGAAGTTACGTGTGAAATATACACTTCCAATAATGCAAATTTCTGTAGGGGCGGACTCTCATGTAAGTTTCGCAACCCATACAATACAATCATCGCCTTTTTACAACAGTACCTCACTACGCCAACATTTTAATACCTCTATTTCTTCTCATTTATACGTACAGACTTATTCTTTCCCCATCCCTTTATATGAACGCAATGTTGAACAGCCGTGTGATCGAAACTCCCTTCATTACGTACATCACTGAATGGATGTTTCCTCATATATATATATATATATATGTTTCCCCTTCCTTCTTTGCAACCATTCTATCCTTACCACCATCAATTAAGACAACTAAGGACAAAATAAGGGAAGATAGCATATCATGGTTAAGATTGCTATAATTACATACTCCATGTATGGACACATCGACAAGATGGCCCAAAATATCAAAGAGGGCATCATCTCTGCGGGAGGAATGGCGACCATCTATCGTGTGGAAGAGACCCTGAATGATGACGTATTGAAGCTTATGGGTGCACCACCAAAACCAGAGGGCATTCCCATCGCTACCATGGAAACATTGAAGGAATACGATGCTTTCCTTTTTGGAGTCCCCACTAGATATGGTAATGTGCCTGCTCAATGGAGTGCATTTTGGGATAAGACCGGTGAGCTTTGGATTAACGGATCCCTGGATGGTAAGATGGCTGGGGTGTTTGTAAGTACTGGGACTTATGGTGGTGGTCAAGAAGCCACAGTGAAAAATTTCTTGAATTATTTGACCCATCATGGGATTGTTTTCGTTCCATTGGGTTACAAAGAAACTTTTGCAGAACTGGGTTCGTTGACTGAAATTCATGGTGGGTCACCTTGGGGGGCAGGTACTTTGTCTGGCTCTGATGGGACTAGAACCGCATCGGAATTGGAATTGATGCTGGCTCACACTCAGGGAAAAGTATTTTTTAAAAGAGTATCTCAGTATTATGGTACTAGTAAAACACAAGGTACAACCTCTGCTACTACGGCTACTGCTAACAAACAGACCACACCCAAAACTACAGCAGCAACTGGTGCAGGAGCAGGTACCGCTGGAACGAGAGGGGCGGCACCAAACAGAGGGGTCCAAGGAACTTCCAATAGACAAGAGACACACAACCAATCCGGTAGTGACTGCTGTGTTCTCATGTGAGCCGCACTCCTTATTTGTTTGATTCTATACTAATTTAATTTTCCAATGACTACTAATGACTTTTCTTTACTTCCCCTTTAATAATAAGAGTTTTTATGTTAATTACTAATAATATAATAAGTGTATCTATTAATGTACTTGTTTTCTTTCCACCTTTTAAGGTTCTTTTTCCAAGTTCAGTCATTTAATGTTGCTCATACCACTGGCACTCATTTTCTTTACTATTCTTTGCTGGAGAGAAGTGCTGAACAGTGACACTGTTACTATTATAAGATCAAGAGTCTAATTATCAAGTTTGCTACAGCGGCTTCAACAAAGACACGAAATGACTACTGATTAGTTTCATAATAGTGACTTTATCCTTTATCACGTGATCTTTTAGGCACATGTGGCAATCTGGAGGCACAAAAATTTTCCAAATTGGGAGTGTGGTCTAGTGGTATGATACCCGCTTTGGGAAATTATTCTTGAATATGCGGGTGGCCCGGGGTTCAATTCCCCGCTCTCCCCTTCTTTTTGGATTTTTTTGGATTTTTCTGACAGGGTAATGCTCCAATTATTTGTTTTTTGATGTTTTGTGATTTTCATGAATAAAACAGAACAGAACACATTTCCAGATCAGAAAACAAATCAAACGTCAACTTGAAATCAAGTAAGCAAGATATACTGATTTACACTCGTTATCCACTGAAACCAATATATCTCACCAAGAAGCATCATGAGTACTGAAATTTTAGAAGCTGTGAAACCTAAATCGTATGTCGGATTCGACACGATCACTAGTCAAATCGAGCATCGTTTACTTAAGCGTGGCTTCCAATTCAATATTATGGTAGTTGGACATTCAGGGTTAGGTAAGAGTACTCTGATAAATACATTATTTGCCTCTCATTTGATCGACTCGGCTACCGGTAATGATATATCAAAATTGCCAATTTCCAAGACCACAGAAATGAAGATCTCGACTCATCAATTGATTGAAGATAGAGTTAATTTGAACGTTAATATCATTGATACACCGGGTTTTGGTGACCAAATAAACAATGAAAGAGTTTGGGAACCAATAGTCAAATATATTAAAGAACAACATTCTCAGTATTTACGTAAAGAACTTACTGCACAACGTGAAAGACATATTCCTGATACTAGAGTTCATGCAATCTTATACTTTTTACAACCAAACAATAAGGGATTGACTAAACTAGATATTGCAGCCTTAGGTAAATTGACCGAGATTGCAAACGTTATTCCCGTTATTGCTAAATCAGACGCCTTAACTATCGATGAAAGATCTCATTTTAGAGAAATTATTCAAAACGAATTTAAAAAATATAACTTCAAAGTGTATCCATACGACTCTGACGATTTGACCACTGAAGAATTGGAATTGAATACAAGTATAAGATCAATTATTCCATTCGCTGTCGTCGGTTCCGAAAAAGAAATTGAAGTGGACGGTGAAACATTTAGAGGTAGAAAGACACGTTGGGGTACCATAAATGTAGATGATATGAACCAATGTGAATTAGTGTATTTGAGAGAATTCTTAATTAGAACACATTTGCAAGATTTGATTGAAACTACTTCATTTGTACACTATGAGGGATTCAGAGCTAGACAATTAATTGCATTGAAGGAAAATGCAAGCAACCGTGCTTCTTCTAGTCACCGTTGAGGAAGGAAATTAAATCGTTTTTATAATCTATAAAAGTTTAAGTTTATGAATAAAAAAATATTGATGATAATTCTTTTTGGCAATAAATAGGAGATAGTGTAAGTCTATATAATCCACTTAAATAAATACATACAGATGAGTTATGCAAAATTTTATTTACGATACTCAATAGGCATCGTCATCATAACCATTTTGGTCATTATCTGCCTCGCTTTCATCTTCGTCATCATCTTCAAGATCTTCGTCTAAATCGGGCAATGGGTATTTAAGAATGCATGCTACCCCAGTTAGTTTATCTAATTCCTCACCAGAACTATGAAGAGTGCTAAATATCATTACTTTCCCACCATTCTGTTCCACCATATCGGCTACATCCTGCATCTGTTTCCTCTTTTTCAAATCCTCTGATCTTATAAGAACATCTGTAATCAATAAACAGTTTATAGCACCCATATCGGCAGCTTTGATAACTTCAGCTTCACCATACCATGCCTTAGCGTCATCCGCATCCAAATGCTTCAAAAACTCATCTAGTATTTGAATATCCTGGGCATATTTAGTATCATTTAATTTGGACGTATAAATAGGGTCCTTAAGCACTTCAGTGATCCCTTGAAGATAACCTGTAGAACAATGTGCAACAAGGAATTTGGATTGGTTTTTTAATATCATCTTGTTATTTTCTTCCTTTGCATAATGTAAAATGTTCTCGTATAGAGTCTTAGCGTAAAATGCTGGAGAACATAAGATAATTAGTTTTAAAGAATCTAGATCGTAATTCTTCTTGATGGATTCATAGATAGCCTTATAGAATTTGTGAGTTTTTTCATCAAATTTCATGACATCAGTAGATCTTTTCTTCTTGGGCATACTATATTCAATCTTTTGCCTTAGGAGCGTAGAAGAGGGGGTTAAGAGACATACATGAGCGATACCTTCTTGTAAGGCAATAGCAGCTGTGTCTGACTTGGCCACAGGATTACAGGACTCCTTCAATAACCTTTCTGCAAATTTATCAAAATCATCCTTAATAATGGTAAATGGATATGTGAAGTTTACCACAAAAGAGATAAACTTCCCGACCGGTATATCAACATTAGATTGACCTGATTCATCAGTAGTAGTGACACCTTTATATTTCAAATAATCATCGCTTAGAGAAAATTCATCTGAAAGAACTTTAATTCTCAATCTTGCAAAATCAGTTGATTTTTTCACCGATGACGATTGTTCATTCACTTGTGAAGTTTTTGTAGTGAACTTCTTTTTAAATACCAATTCGTCATCTTTGTCAATTATTTGATAAATGGTAAACAGATCTTCTTTATCTTCTGGTAATAGCTGAATAGTAGCCCCTCCAGTTGAATTTTTTACTAGTTTTATCAATTTCATTTTCTCTTTTCGTAAAAATATTGCAAATAAAGTTAGATAGCTTATTTCAATTTCAATATTCGATTGGTCCCTGTTAACTATTATGTTCGTATAAGATTAAATTTTCAGTTGCGATTCGAGCATCCTTCATTGTTAATGTAGATTATTAGCAGCTATTTAAACAACTTCGTTCCACGTGACGTTTTCAAAAAAAACAGTTGAACATTCAATAACAGCTTGAGAAACTTGTTTCATTCATCAAATAACCTGGAATCTAGAGCAAATATCTACCAGAATTTCTTTGAACCCTGTCTACACTATACCAATAGACAACTCATAATGTCCCAATTTATAGGATTTGAAGTTCAAGTGGAACTGAAAGACGGGAAACTGATCACAGGGAAAATTGCGAAAGCTACTAATAAGGGTCTAACGTTAAATAATGTTACTTTTAGTGATGGAGGTAAATCTCAAGCCTTCAAAGTGCGTTCCTCGAGATTAAAAGATTTGAAAGTACTTGCCGTAGCCAAAGGGAGGAAAACAAATAACAACTACAACAATGAGAAAAGTTATAAACAACAGATTTCGGCCAATAACACAAGTGTTAATAATAACAACAATAACAATAATACCAACTCAATCGACTGGAAGAATGATGATGTGGAGAAGATTAAGAAAACCGAAGATTTTGACTTCCAAGGTAACCTAAATCTTTTCAATAAGAAAGACATTTTTAACCAATTGAAAGAATATGACAACAATAATAATATTACCCACTGTTATGATAAAGATAGTTATCAAAATAATGAAATGATTATTTCCAATTTTGAGCATGACGAGGATTTTTTTGATGACGATGATGAATACAATTTTGATGATATTGATGATCCAAATTACTTACCAATAACAAAATCTATTAACATAACCCATTTACTTCACTCTGCAGTTGCTGATAAGAGGAGTAACAGTGTAAGCGGAATTAGTGAGAACGATACCAATATTACCGATATTAACGATAAGGATGTGCTGCACAACATTGAGAATTTAATATTAAATGAAACGTTATCTAAGAATAAAAAGTCGCAACCAAATAGACAATCTATTAATTCATCCACTTCATCTTTACAACTATTGCCTCAGCAACAATTACAATCTTCTTTGAAAGATTCTAAGACATCTCAAACTATTCCAACGGCAACTGTAATACAACTATTGGAAATTGAGAGGATTAATTTTGAAAAGTATGGGATAACCTCCAATTCTTTAATTGAAAATTTTGCGATCAATTCTTCGTATTTTATTAAGAAGAATTTGTTAACATTTGATAACAACAAAAAGAAACCATTAGTAGTTATAATGGCATCTGATACAGGTAGGTCTGGACTTAAGTCGATTATTTTGGCTCGCTATCTCGTACAAACCAATAGGATTGACGTTGTATTATTATTTTTACCATCTGTCATGACTTTTATCTTATCAGAAAACCTGGAAATTTCAAAGCATCTGGATATATTCACTAAATGTGGTGGGAGATTAGTGCACAACATTCCCACGGTCAATAACCGCAATGGGCCGGAAAGTAATAATTCATCTCACAGCTCTCATAGTAAGATTCATCAATTGAAGAATATATTAGCAACATTAAATAATCCACCGGTAGATTTAATCATAGATGGGCTTCAAGGATTTGATTGTAACCTAATTGATGATTTTGATTCTGATTTAACGTACGAATTGACTGAATTATTATCATGGTGTAATTACCAAATTTCTAAATATTCTACGCAATGTTGGTCAGTTGATTTCCCTTCAGGGTTTGATTCAAGTACCGGCTTGAAGAATTTTGAAAATGCTATAAGTAACGTAAATGGTATCATATGTTCCAATTGGCCTGTAACTTCCATTCTAACTTTGAAAAAGAGTATGAACTTGTTGAAAAGAATAGTTTTGATTGATTCAGGAATTCCAAGCAACGTTTACCTGGAAAAGAATTCCTTTAAGAAGTTCCAGACAGTTGAAGATTTGTTTCTAACAGAAGGTTCCAAGATGATTGAATTCTAGTCTGTATTTGTCATTACCTTAGATATATCCATAATATATATAGTGTTGGAATAGAGACGAAGCTGGCGAATCTTTGTGTAGTCTATAGTTTAATGGTAAGAGAGTTTATCGTAAGAGAAACCTTACCCGGTCGCAGGCTTTGTTGTTTTCATGTTTTCGATAAGCTTATTTTCAGTGGCCTTCAAAGAAGTTTAAGGACCAGGGAAGACATGTTTAGTATTGGGGCTACGAACACTGCGTAGACACTACAAAACTCCATAAACCGTCCTTCCCTGCGTTTTTTCAACTCCACAGAGTCAATTACTAATAAAAAAGAATAATATTTACAGAGCACTCTGTCTGTAATACTACTTTTAGAGAAAAAGAAACTTACCTTTTACAAAGAGGATATACACAACCTTATTATAAGACATGGGTGCCTGCTGCAGTTGTTTGAGAAACACATCAGACTCGTATACCAGTACAAACGATAATACGAATAACAACACTGCTTTAAACTCCCCTATAGACGCAGATAATGAGTCAAATATTTTACCTATCGCAGATAATGAAAGAGAAGCTGTGACTTCCCTCTTAGGCTATTTAGAGAATAAAGATAATCTAGACTTTTACTCTGGTGGTCCATTGAAGGCGTTGACCACTTTGGTATACTCGGATAACTTGAATTTACAAAGAAGTGCAGCCCTTGCATTTGCAGAAATTACTGAGAAGTATGTTTGCCAAGTCGGCAGAGAGGTCTTAGAGCCCATATTGATGCTTTTACAGAGTGATGACTCTCAAATCCAAATTGCAGCCTGTGCAGCTCTAGGAAACTTGGCCGTTAATGATGCTAATAAATTACTGATTGTGGACATGGGTGGATTAAACCCATTGATTAACCAAATGATGGGTAATAATGTAGAAGTTCAATGTAATGCTGTTGGTTGCATTACAAATTTAGCCACGAGAGAAGATAATAAGAATAAAATCGCAACTTCCGGTGCATTGATCCCTCTAACTAAATTGGCTAAGTCCAAACATATTAGAGTTCAACGGAACGCTACAGGTGCGCTTCTGAATATGACGCACTCGGGTGAAAATAGAAAGGAGCTTGTCAATGCAGGAGCTGTACCTATTCTTGTGTCCCTATTATCCTCTGAGGACTCAGACGTCCAGTATTATTGTACTACGGCTTTATCAAATATTGCTGTTGATGAAGAAAATAGAAAGAAATTATCACAGACTGAACCTCGTCTTGTGTCAAAATTAGTTAATTTAATGGATTCAGATTCATCCAGAGTTAAATGCCAAGCAACCTTGGCACTAAGAAATTTAGCTTCTGACACAAGTTATCAATTGGAAATTGTAAGAGCAGGTGGGTTGCCCCATTTGGTGAAATTACTTCAATCGGATTCAATACCATTGATTCTGGCAAGTGTCGCATGTATAAGAAATATTTCTATCCACCCATTAAATGAGGGCCTAATTGTCGATGCTGGTTTCTTAAAGCCATTGGTCAATTTGCTAAATTACAAAGATACTGAAGAAATACAATGTCATGCGGTATCAACTTTGAGGAATCTAGCAGCTTCTTCAGAGAAAAACAGAAAGGAATTTTTCGAGAGTGGTGCTGTAGAGAAATGTAAGGAATTAGCGTTGGTATCCCCGATAAGTGTTCAAAGTGAAATATCGGCATGTTTTGCCATTCTAGCCCTAGCAGACGTATCTAAACTTGAATTGTTAGATATGAATATTCTTGACGCTTTAATTCCAATGACCTATTCAAATAATCAAGAAGTTTCCGGTAATGCAGCTGCGGCCTTGGCCAATCTTTGTTCAAGAATCAATAATTATACGAAAATTCTAGAATGCTGGAGTCAGCCTAATGATGGGATTCGTGGTTTCTTGATCAGGTTCTTAAGGAGTGATTATGCTACATTCGAACATATTGCACTTTGGACAATTTTGCAGTTGTTAGAAAGTCATAATGAAAAGGTCGTGAGGTTGGTAAAAAATGACGACGAAATTATTGATGGAGTAAGGAAGATGGCTACTATGACATTCGAACGTTTACAAACATCTGGTGTTGATGTCAACCAGAACGCAGCCGAATCTCCTGGTAAGAATGGTGTAGGGAATACGAGCCAAGAAAATAAGGATTCAAAGAATGATGACAATAATACTACAAATACTGCCAAGACGGGGGATGCAGTTGAAGATGCGAGTATGGAACTGTATAATATCACTCAACAAATTCTTCAATTTTTGAATTGAAGAAATATCACATGAATTGTCAATGAAATTAATTCCAAGTTAGCTAGTTGAAGATGTTTGATCCTAATCGCTTAAGTAGCATAATTTATTGGGAGTATTTGTTGACAAATAAATTAGCTTTTATCCTCGAACATGAGAGAGGCTAATATATAGCCAGTAATCTTTCTGTCCTGGTTGGTTGGACTCCAATAAGGAAAAAAAGTATCCACATATATATTTTTAGATTAACCTCAATAAAAATAAAGAAAATATTATAACAGAAATAATCTTTATATAGCTTATGTGTGACGATAGATAGACCCTTTATGTAAGGAATTGGATTTAGGTCGACGACGACGAAGCAGAAACGGTGTAAAAGCGCTATGAGGTATTATAGAAAGCAGAAAAGGGCAGAAAAAAATCAGAAACAACGAGGTTACTCCAAGGAAATTATTGAGGTGCTGGGGAAAATGCAGGAAAGTAGCCAGAGTAAGTACTTTCGTTGTAAAATATGTAGAGGCTAATGGGGGGGAACGGGGGAAGGTTCTCTTCCTAAATACCAGTCAATGCTCAAGCGTTCTAAATGGGTATTAGCATCTATTCTTTTTACTAGAGCGGTGACTAAAAATCAAAAAAGGTCCTACCCGGATTCGAACCGGGGTTGTCCGGATCAAAACCGAAAGTGATAACCACTACACTATAGGACCAACCTTTTTATTTTTGAATATTTCACAGTTTCATCCCCATTTTTGTTCGTAGGAAATGATTCGAGCAGCCACACAAAATGCTAAAACAGGCTTCTAACAATATAAGAGTGACTCTAACAAGCTGAAGCTGCGCAATAATTTGTTTACTGCGGTTTTCTATTTATTTCAAGTATTTTTGGAAAGTTAAGGATGTCCTGTTCCGTTGAAATTCTTGTTCCATCAAATTGGTGATATCTGGATGAATTATATTCGACATGCTTCTTTAATTATTTAATATTTTAAATTCTCGCTGCTTTATTATAAACTACATATTTATAAATAAAATAATTCTTCTCAATTTCAATCTTACTTACCATCAAAATAACTTGCTATTTATACGTCGGGAATCTTTTCTACTTGGTCTGTTTCTTTTTCTTTCGTTACACCTATCTCCTTTTTTCTTACTCCTATTTTTATAGTGTGAATGTTCCATACTCCTATTTTTATAGTGTGAATGTTCCATATTCGCCGTAACAACAGAAATGATAATATCTGGATGATTAATGTTGTTACGGCGAATATGAAATACTTACACTATAAAAATAGAAGTATAAAAAAAAGGAAATAGGTGTAACGAAAGAAAAAGAAACAGACCAAGTAGAAGAGATTCCCGACATATAAATAGCAAATTATTTGATGGTAAGTAAGTTTGAAAATGGAAAGAACAAATTTATTTATAAATATGTAGTTTTAAAAAAGCAGCGAGAATTTAATGTATTGAATAATTAAAGAAGCATGTCAAATATAATTCATCCAGATATCACCAATTTGATGAAACAAGAAGATCGAAACGGAACTTGGTCAAGAGGCAAAATCTAATCTTTTAAATTCTCAAGAGTACTTGTCAGGTCCATTTTTCTCTTTTATATTAACACTCTGAAGAAATAGAAAAAAACAAATTAGCGCCGCTCGGTTTCGATCCGAGGACATCAGGGTTATGAGCCCTGCGCGCTTCCACTGCGCCACGGCGCTTGCTAATTTGAAATTTTGTTGTATTGGGAACCTTGGATCGCAATAAGTCTAAGCACTTAATAATAGCAGTGGAAGCGACTTCTAGTAAACGGAAGAAGACGAGAGCGGATACAGTAAATTAATAGAACAATATAAGTATTATATTGTTTAGGTTTTTCTAGCTTAATCTCTTACGTATATTATATATTATAATATAAACTGACGTGACAATCAGTCTTGTTCAAAGGCGATTCAACTGGCCTTTATATAGGTTTTGGAATTAACGTTTCCTTAATCAAATGTATTCGAACACCGGTTCGAATAACGTTCTCTTTATCGTGTAATATAAACAAGGGGTAACGAGTCAGGTTACTTTACAATCTTGGTTCATATGTCATAGTTCATATGTCATAGTTCGTGACACCTTAAATACTGCATGTCGATTACGGTAAACTCCTTGCATTACGGTTTACTCGACCGGAACCTTAACGTAACGATGACAACCCTAATTACCCTAACTTTACTCATTTCGTAATACCAAAAATTTATTGCAGGTATAGAAATTACTCACTCAGATCTTTTAATTTTTTTTTGGATTGTTGGCCTTTTGTTGTTACGGCGAATATGAAATAATAATATAAGCAAGAGAATAATTTCAACTAAATATCTTGTTCCATCAAATTGGTGATTTCTCGGTAAATTATTCTTGTTCCATCAAATTGGTGATATCTGCATGAATTATATTCGACATGCCTCTTTAATTATTTAATACTTTAAATTCTCGCTACTTTATTATAAACTACATATTTATAAATAAAATAATTCTTCTCAATTTCAATCTTACTTACCATCAAAATAACTTTCTATTTATATGTCGGGAATCTTTTCTACTTGGTCTGTTTTTTTCTTTTCTTTCGTGTCACCTATTTCCTTTTTTCATACTTCTATGTTTATAGTGTGAATGTTTCATGTTCGCCGTAACAACAAAATAAAAAATCAATTGTAAGATTACGGTATTCTTCTTTAAGTTAAATATCTCAGGTCAAAATGTTTCCACTTGTTGCCATGTAAATTTCCTACTTTTGTCCCATCACCGTTTTATCTTTCATTTCAGTCTGATATTTCTTATGTTACGTAATGACCAAGCGTCAAAAAGTTTCGTCAAACTATTCTCACGTTGAGATGTTACATCATGATAGATCAAAACCTTTAGCTAAACCATTTCTGTAAACGGTCACCAATAGAGTTTCCTGTTGTAACAAGAAGAGCGTCAATTGAAAGTTGATTCATGTCAATTAGTGAAGGTCTCCAGGGCAAATGGTTGCCAGTAGTGACTTCGATTATACTTCTCTTAACTTTTTGGGGTTTAGTTAGATATGCGCTACCAAAGTTCTTATTGAACCCACCACAAGATTGCCAGGACAATCCCTATAAGCAATTGCATCTATTAAATTCAAATGGGATATTCAACATTTTTGCAATGCTGAGAAGAGGGGCAGTTAGAAGATCTTTAATTTTAACTTCGAACCATCCAAACAAATTTACGAATAAATCTCAGAAAAAGATAGAAGCTAAAGGAATGTTAGACTACCTTTCGGCTGAACAAAGAGAATTGAAAAAGACCAGGAAGCTTTATGGATTTTTCCATCCATATTGTAATGCAGGTGGTGGGGGTGAAAAAGTGTTATGGAAGGCTGTGGAAACTACTCTAAATTATGATGAAAATAACTTAGTAATAATTTACACTGGTGATAATGATGTTGATGGGGAAACCATATTAAAAAATGTAAACAAAACCTTTGATTATCAATTAGATACTGGGAGAATAGTTTTTATTTTTTTAAACTACAGATGGTTAGTGGACGATAAAACATGGTCCCATTTCACACTATTGGGCCAAGCTATTGGTTCGATGATTTTAACTGCTGAAGCTGTATTGAAATGCCCACCTGACATATGGTGTGATACCATGGGCTACCCATTTGGATATCCAGTGGTTCACATTTTAATAAGAATTCCAGTGCTTGCGTACACTCACTATCCAATTATTTCTACAGATATGTTAAAAAAATTAAAATCACAGGCACCTTCAATGAAGAACAAGATTAAATACTATTATTGGAAACTGTTTATGTTTTGGTATAAATTGGTTGGACGTTATGTTACAATATCTATGACGAATTCTACATGGACATTCAACCATGTAAATAAAATATGGTCGCATTTTACTTCGCCGCTACAATCTAAGATAGTGTATCCTCCTTGCTCCAGTGAAAAACTTGCTACTCAAGAAGACATACCCAGAAAAAATCAAGCTGTTATTCTCGCCCAATTTAGACCAGAGAAAAGACATAAGTTAATTATCGAATCTTATGCAAACTTTCTGAAGGAAAAAGATGAAACTGCCCTACCACCAAAGCTAATATTTATCGGTTCAACAAGATCTCAATTAGACAAAGATTATGTGGCAACGCTAGAGAAATATTGCTTTGAAGACTTAAAAATCCCTCAGAGTTTAATAGAATTCTTGACAGATTGCCCCTATGACGAGATTAAGAAAATATTGAATGAATCCACTTTTGGTATCAATAGTATGTGGAATGAACATTTTGGTATTGCAGTTGTAGAATACTTAGCTTCTGGACTAATCCCCTTAGTGCATGCATCTGCAGGCCCATTGTTAGATATTGTTGTGCCCTGGGATATAGTGGCGAACAAACAGATGGAACAAGGCGATTCTACGTTTAAGACTGGTTTCTTTTTCACTGATAATAGTGATCCGGATTATTCACCTACCAAGAAATATCCAACGTTAGCGGAATTGTTTAACCGTGTTTGTAGCTTAACTACTGAAGAAAAGTTTGCCATTTCTGAGAGAGGAAAATGCTGCGCTTTAACCAAGTTTTCAGATATGGCATTTGATGAGGCATGGGATGGGGTCTTGGATACATTAACAGAAAATACATCTTTGGATAATAACAAAAAGGATCGTTAATGATTGTATCACAGCCTAAATAATGACCTTTTTGACTAATTTGTAAAAATTTAATAACTATGTATTTTCTAGATAAATTCTCTTGAGATCAAGAGGTAGAATATTTCATTTTGAAGAATTGAAGTTTTCTTTAGAATTTCGCTTTGTCTCTTAAAGGCGCTGGCTTCCGCCAGAAAAGACCAGCCTTCAAAATTTGAGCTGAGAGAATATAACGTAACCTCCAATAAAATGTCTTATAATGAAAATGATTATTTTCTATTGAATTGTAGTTCTTGACAACCTTGAGAGAGAGCATTGACATGGGATAGATGAATGTCGGAGCACTATTTATACCTAGAGGATCGAATACGTGAATCAAATGAGAACAAAAAACAAATAGAGAAAAAGTTTTCTTCATCTTCCGACTTTTCCTTGAAAAGATACTTGAAGAAGAAATTTGGAAGAGTCTCTAATGTGAAAAGTAAGAAGACCATTTTCATAGGATCCCCAAACCAGACAGAAAAGCCAAAGGAAAGGAAATGGCACACTTCATATATGAGAAAATTCAATAATTTAGAAGATATATCATCAAGGCCAGACCTTCCTCAGTCTTTTTTCAAGATGTGTTTGAACTTTGACAGAAGAAGATCTTGCAACAAAGCGGGGAGCCCTATCGCCACTAAATTAATTAGACATGAGTATATTCCAAGAATTTCAAGTGAGAATTCAATTTTGGTTGTAATACTCCTTATTTTAAGTATTGTTCTGCTTAATGTATTACTTTCCTTCATGCAAGAACTACGCAAAACTATTGCAATTATTATGAGATGGGGCTTCTTTATTGAGTTGGTAAAACCCAATACCCGACAAAACCCCCCCTTCCTAGATATGTACTCTATTTTTTCCCCATCAAATATTATTAAGTGGGTATTGGTAAAATTAATATAGAACCATGTATCTTTGTTTTATAATATGTAGTTGAACAATTTGTTTCCGTCAAGAAAAGTGTCAAAAAAAGAATTACGTAACTTAGGGGTATATCAATAAAAACCATCCATATATCCTGTTTTCAGCATTTTCCTTGCTTCACCACTAAAGTACTGTTTGAGTTTTAGAATAGCACATTGAAAAGGAAATATATCCTTTTTCAATCTATTTTGGAGTTTTTCAACTGGTTGTCAATTAATAAATTTGGTGTCATATCCATTTTTCGGTGGGCGGCCACTTGAGATCGCATCTTTTTTTTCTATCAGATTTCTTTCGCAACCCTAAGGTGTCTTGCTTTAAAAATACTACGAAAACTTTCAGATTTGTCCGTGATGTAACCTCTCTTGGTGACGTTTCAGAAGCTATGTCATTGCATAGGTTTCCACTTTGTTGTAAAGTACTTCTGAGACCCACTTCTTTTGTTTCCAGTTTTCTGAATCCAATACGATCAATGTCTAAGTTAACTCCGTTCCTGGAATCGAGGAGACCTACCGAAAGTCCTGAATTTGATTTCTCTACTTTATCTAATTACAAGTCATTTAATGTCAACCATACAGCTTTGAATTTATCTATATCGTTTAAGGCCTCAGTGATATCTGGTAGTGTCGAATATCAATTAACAACATTAGGGGATCGTGTAAATGAAATCCATCTCGATTCATCTTTTCTAGATATTAAAAATGTTCAAATAAACAACGAAAAGAATACCAGTTTTGAAGTTTGTCCAAGGGCAGAACCATTAGGCTCTAAATTGATAATTAAGAATGATAACACTTTACCAAAAGATTTTCAATTAAAGATCGAGTTCGCCACAACTGATAAATGTACTGCTTTACAATGGTTGGATGAAAAACAGACGTCAGGGAAAAAATACGTCTTTTCCCAGCTGGAAGCTATTCATGCAAGATCATTATTCCCATGTTTTGATACTCCTTCAATTAAGTCAAGTTTTACTGCCACAATTGAGTCCGAATTACCTGTTGTATTCTCCGGTATTGCAACAAGTTCCAATAACGGAACTTATTCCTTCGAGCAGAAAATTCCTATCCCAGCTTATTTAATTGGGATTGCGTCTGGTGATCTTGTTAGTGCAGAAATTGGTCCAAGATCTACTGTCTATACTGAGCCTTATCGTTTAGAGGATGCAAAATGGGAATTCTCTGGAGACGTGGAGAAATTCATTGAGACAGCTGAAAACATTATTTTCGATTATGAATGGGGAACGTATGATATCTTGATAAATGTGAACTCTTACCCTTATGGTGGTATGGAATCCCCAAATATGACTTTTGCAACCCCAACTTTAATTGCAAAGGACAAATCAAATATTGATGTCATCGCTCATGAATTAGCCCATTCCTGGTCAGGTAATTTAGTTACTAATTGCTCTTGGAACCATTTCTGGTTGAATGAAGGTTGGACAGTTTATTTGGAAAGAAGAATTATAGGTGCCATTCATGGAGAGCCAACAAGACATTTCAGTGCCTTAATTGGTTGGAGTGATTTAGAAAATTCTATTAATGCAATGACAAATCCAGAAAGATTTTCCACTCTTGTACAAAATCTTAATGATGGAACTGATCCAGATGTTGCATTTTCCTCAGTTCCTTATGAGAAGGGTTTTAATTTATTGTTCTATTTGGAAAATTTACTTGGTGGTACAGAAGAATTTGATCCCTTCATTAAGCATTACTTCAAAAAATTCTGTCGTCAATCCTTGGACACTTTCCAATTCTTAGATACATTGTTTGAATATTTCCCACAACATAGAAAATTGCTAGAAGATGTTGACTGGGAAAGGTGGTTATCTAAACCCGGAATGCCACCCAAACCTGAGTTTGACACATCATTAGCTGATCAAGTTTATCAATTGGCTTCCAAATGGATGGACAAGGCAAAAGAATGCAATTCATTAAAACAATTCCAGAAAGAGTTCAATTTAGATGATATTAATGATTTTAATTCTAACCAACTTGTGTTGTTCTTGGAAACTTTGGTACAAGGTGATGATTTCAACTGGGCAAATTTCCCAGTGGCCTCACAGGCCATCTTAAGTATCTACAACTCAAAAATGTGCGAGTCTCAAAATGCTGAAGTTATATTCAAGACCTTCAAATTTCAAATTTGTTCTCGTTTGACGGCTTCTTATAAGGAATTAGCCAAATGGTTAGGCACTGTAGGCAGAATGAAGTTTGTTCGTCCAGGATATAGATTACTTGAATCTGTTGATCGTCCATTAGCCCTCAAAACCTTTGAAGAACTGAAAGACACTTACCATCCTATTTGTAGAACATTAGTTAAACAAGACCTAGGTGTATAGCTTAGTTTATGTAGTGTCAAGACATCTAAGAGTTCGAGATATTTTTATCTAGATATGTTCGTCATGTTACATAGAATTTATTGATATAAGTCTGAGAAAATCGTCGCTTTTTTTCAAAAAGTCCAATAGTGTCTCTCAAAAAAGCTTACATTGGGATCAACTTTATTTTTAGCTTCTAAGTTGGGCGCAGCTATTGAGCTCCTATTAGCCAGCACGATCTACTCATTCCAATTCGTTTTTCCGTTATGCGGATTCTTCTCCGAAGAAAAAAAAATGCCACCCTAAATCGCGAAGACAAACCCTGAGGGTTTTGATGGCAAAAGTTGTTGTTTTGACCATCAGTTTCTTCCTCCTCTCGCGAAATCGAAACGTGAACAAAAACAACTTCATGAAATTTTTGACACGTCAAGTTCACCTCATAATATACAGAAGGAGAAGCAACCATAAAACTAACCAGCAATAATGAATCAATTAGGAGCATTGGCCGTATGACTACTATCTATTTGGCGTCTTTTTCACTGTCTAACAACTTACTAACCTAACTTTCCTCGTCATTGGAATCATTATTCATTTCAGCAAGTTTCTCGTTTTACGAACAATTTTTCTGTAGAAGGCATCAAGAGTCAATTTCAATCATTTCAAAATAAGCTTTCTACTCTTCGTACCCCACAAGAGTTTTTCAATGTCAAGAATATCTCTAAGCCACAAAACGTTTCTGAACTCCAAACTAGAATTGGTTTCAATTTAAAATACTACTCCAGTAATTATGCCTTGATCATTGGGTTGTTAAGTCTTTACACATTATTGACCAATTTATTACTATTATTTGTCATTGCTCTCGTCTTTTTCGGTATAGTTGGTATTAATAAGTTGGAAGGCCAGGATCTAGTTACACCTTTCGGGACTCTAAAAACCACCCAATTGTATACTGCATTAATATGTGTTTCTGTTCCACTAGGTTTCTTAGCTTCACCAATCTCAACAATGTTATGGTTGATTGGGGCTTCTGCAGTAACTGTTTTCGGACATGCCTCTTTGATGGAAAAGCCAATCGAAAGTGTTTTTGAAGAAGAAACAGTTTAAAATAACAAAGCAGTCGTCTGATAAATCAAAGTTTGTGAAGTTTCTATCTAAATAGTTAGCCTATGTTGAAAATGTATAAATAAATATAATCTAGTTCAATTTCTTCATCAACCTAATTCAATAATGAATACATAACTGATTCTCAGACTTAAACAAGAAAATCTGTCAATCCGAGCTACAGTACCTTATGGTATGGTCCGTCATTTGATGTGTTCAAAAGCTCGAATGGGGGTCGTATACTATTGCCATCTTAGAGTTCTTCTTTATAAGAGGAAAGTCCATACACTTCAAGTTTATAAAACTTCTTCATAATTTTAAGAGCTTTCACTCTAACATCCTACTATTCAAGAAGCACAGTACGCAGCTTATACTCGTTCTTGACAAAAGTTATAGAAACAAAATAAAGGAAACAACAAAGAGGATAGTTATCATAACTTAAAAAGAATTAACGGCTCCACAATAAAAGACATATCTTCCTCACCCAAAAAATTGAACCCTAATTATTTAAATACAATGTCTGGGTGTAACATGTTAAGCCCTTAATAATGTTGGACATATTTTATAAGCCGGGTTAATTTAAGTATAAATTTTCAACGAAAATAAAAATAAATAATAGTTTGGATAAATTTATTTTTTCCTGATATAAACTGTTACATTACCCGGGAACTATAACGAAATATAAGAACTTAGAAATTCTGATAGTAACGTTCTTTGCAGAGCGAGAGAGATATATTAGAATGTTGGACAGTGGTAACCGGCGATTGTACTTTCTGTAGAGAAAAATAAGATACGGTTGGATTCTACCACTCCCCAGAGCGTGCTGAGAAACATACTTATAAGATATTCTTCTATCTTCTAGTTCTTGTTCTTCTACTTTATACTTATTATATATACTATTACCTGTTTATAGAAAGTAAGCATTATGTCATAAACTAAACCTTCTACACATCCTCACGTCCTAGATTTAATATAAGACATTGAAACCCCATAATGATGTGGGTTTTTTAGAGTATATAAATATATAATCTGTAGTTAGCGATCGTGGTAATGAGCCCCATACTACAGAAAAATGTTTAGTCAAACAAACCCTTGGGTCTTTTTTCTTGAGTTGGTCCAAATTCACTTTGCTCTTGAGATTTATCATGAATTTGTTCCCGTCTATCTGGATGTTCATCGGTGTCATAATTTTCCTGTGGAAGCAATTTCTGCTTTTCTCTTCTCAAAAGACTATCACTATCTATAGTGTTTCTAGTTCCATCCTTAACGTACGCTAAGTGATCTAGTTGGTTCTTCCCCCAACCAATAGTTGTATTGCTTCGGTTTGCAGCATTATCAGAAACGTCTTTAGCAAACTTATTATGGAAAACATCGGAATTTCCATCTTCTTGAGAGCTTATTCTTTTCCTGGAAATGTTAACTCGAGCAATAGAAGGATCCTCTGGGTTGTTGAAAATAGGTAATTTATTTTCTTCGTAGGTATCCATATGTTCATATACTGGTGCGAAAATATTATTAGATGATTTCTCGACTTGTGAATCAGCCTCAACAAATAGTTGCCTCCTATTATCCTTTTGAGGAGAAGCTTCACTCCTATTCGCATATCTTTTGGATCTGGAAGGGCTATATTTTTTTGCCTTTTCTGGAAATACAGCCTCTTCCTGCTGCAACCTTGCTTGTTTGATGGGTGATGTTATCCTTTTCGTTCCATCTACGGGGTATTCAGTATTTGTCACACTGTCAGTGATTTGGACTAACTGCATTCGAACGCCCATCCTGTTTGTTTCAATTAAAATTGGATCACCAGGTTTACAGAACCATATACTTATTACATCGTCATCGCTTGGGTTCACCTTTAGTGATGACCCAATATTCATAAAGTTTCTGAGATCCTTGAGCTTGAAAATGATGCTTTTAGTGTAGTCATTCTTTTTAATGTTGGCGTTGGCTAGTTGGGTCTCATCAACACTAGTAAATAAACAATAATGTTCCAGGTCTGAGGTATTTATTGTGTTGCAGATACTCATGGCATTCTTTACCAAAATATCGTGTTCACCAAAAATCGCTTTTGTAAATGCAGTTATATTCAATTTATGAGCACCGATGTCAAGTTTTATTTCTGTTGTTACAGAGGAATTATAATTCTCGATAATATTCCGTAAGAGAATCTGGTTGCAACAAATATAGTTGATTTCATCAGCCATGGTAAGCTTATCCTTTTGTCGGATGCTAGACTCTACCTCATCATTGAATAGGGATCTCTCTAATTCTTGCTCTGTCCTCTTATAAACATCTAAAAGGCGCGGGTCTAAGGGTTGGTCAGGGTTAGGTGATTCAGCTGCTGTCCCAAAGACGTCAAGGAACTTACGTTTGTATTTCAAATCAATAATAATAGGATCAAACTTAATAGGTGTAAATAGTGGTGCATATTCTTTCAAAATTAGTGATTCCATTTCGATCTGTATTAATAATCGATTCGTCAAAGTTTCAGGACATGTGGCTGTATTGTTTAAAACAATGGTAAATGACTTAACGGTATCGTTCTCAGGTTTTTTTGATATTGTTGTTAAATGCTTGGCATTCATTTGAAAGGAATATAGTTTCTGATCAATACCCCGAAAATCTTTATGAACTTGGACACCATCCTCTCCAAAAACGATATCATGTGGTTTATATTCAAATTGATCAAAGAAGCTCCTTGAAAAGAAGATTTGGCTCAGAGATGTCTCTGTTTCATTCATTGTCCATGCTAAAAGCCCGGCATTGGTAATGGATAGTTTTATTTCATCATTAATGGTGGATAAGATATAGATTGTACGATACCACAGAGTATGTTTTTCAATATTTGTAATGGTTGCTCTGAATGACATCTAAACCATCTGCCGAGATAATATCTGCTCTACGGTCTGTTTGCCCAACAGTAAGTGAAAGGCTTTAGTAGTGTCTTGGGTGCTTTTCGCGTTTTTTTAGAACTGGCCTACAGGCTCCGAAAACGAAGATCAAGAAACTCAAATGATGGAAGCTATACAAAATGTCTCACATTACTTAAGATAAAAATGTTACTCTTTGGAAAGGAAAAAACGTACAGATATATTGTTTTCCCAAAACAGTTTATGAAAATTAGAAACATTTCAAAATGTTTACTTTAAAGCATGGAAGGATTTTTTCAGGTTGGAATAGTGATAATCCTAATAAGGGTTTTTTTTAAATTGGCTATTTTGTTTTCAAGTCCCTTCAATGTATATGTAACTTTTTTTAGTTGTTGTGATTCTTTGAAGGATCAACCTATTGTATTTTATGAATTATGTTTTTTTTACCATTTAAGACTTTTTTGAGAAAAGATTTAAAAATAATTTTAATTCTAGGATTTAGAATTTTTCATGAAAAATGAGCTCTAACTTAGATGAATATTCATATTTTAACTGAATTATAAAAAGATTTACTTTCTTCAGTTTTGGAAATTGGTCATCAACTACAGTACTAACGTTTTGAATTTCCTTTACGCCTCAGGATGAATATGTCAAAAGAACACGTATTCACCGTATATATCACTTTATAGCCTTAAAACTTGTTTAGTACTAATACGTTTAACTACATATATTTTGCATATTGTAATCAGTAAGGATAAAGAGCTCAAACAATACGATGAAGGGAGTAGCTTCTTTTTAAAAGAATGTCCATAAGTGGGCAAATCAACAATTCTGACTTCATGGCCAAGCTGGTTAAGGCGTGCGACTGTTAATCGCAAGATCGTGAGTTCAATCCTCACTGAGGTCGAATGAATTTTTTTTAATGCTATTCTGAATCTCCAGAAATATTGTTAACGTTACACCATAAATATTGAAGTGTTAAAGTTCCAATTCAAGGATGGCTATCAACCGGAAATCGGCTTATATTGTTATCAGCCATATATAGCTCCGCCAGCGGATTTATACAAAGGCTTGCATTTGGGCCGTTAAATGGGGAAGTAACTTACCTACGTAGTTCAATAGGATCAGAAAACCGGCATCGCTCATTGACAAGAAAATTCCGTAGAGAAGATTCCGGACTTTTCTTTACAAAACAAAATAAAGTCACAGACTGAAGGAACAAGCCACACCCAAGAGTTGACATGGGCCTGGCGATCCGATCTAGGAACAAATAAAAATAAATTTTGCAACTAGATCTTTGGGTGACTATGTTTATTTTTTCATTTTCCCGTAGAACTAACTACAAAAGCGGCTGTTACATTAAATTTTTTTCTCTTCCTTGCGAAAAAGAAACCATCAAAAATTTGCCTTTTCCCGAGAAATCTCCGTGCAAGAAAGAACAAGCTTGTGAAAAATGCCTGGAACACCGCTTAACATTGGCCTGTACCAATCACAGTGCGCATAAAGTTTAACTGGTAGAATTTTTTTCCCATTATTGTGAGGGTTGGCCTATACTTGCTCAGATGAAGCACTATGCCGGCACGTATCAATAGAATGCAGCCTTGTCTGGGAAAATCATCCGCGGATCAATCGATGCCTTCTTGAGAGCGAATGAAAGCTGAATATTAATAATTTGATATGCTATATATATAAAAGACCCAATAGCTTAAACACTATGATACCGTAGAGTTAATTAACGATAGATGTTTGCCCACACTAGGAAGCAACAAACATCCATTGAGAATGTCTATACAAGAGCAAGATAATGGCTCCGGTCACTACAATAAAAACAGATCATCTTCACAAGTATCTTTAGATAGTCTGAATTCAGGTACACACGTAGAAGGTCATTATCCTCCAGAAACATATAGTCTCCCTCAAGATAACAGTTCACATGAAATGTTAAGTAAGATTTACACAGGTGGGACAAATAATGAATACGTCTTCATAGGACGTCAAAAATTTCTTGCGAGTGATCTATATGCCGCCTTCGGTGGTACATTGAATCCAGGTCTAGCCCCACCATCATCACATAAGTTTGCTAATCCAGCACCTTTAGGTTTATCTGCATTTGCTTTAACTACTTTTGTATTATCAATGTTTAATGCTAGGGCACAAGGTATACAGATTCCCAATTTAGTGGTAGGACTGGCTATGTTTTATGGAGGGTTAATCCAATTAATTGCTGGTATTTGGGAAATTGCCCTTGAAAATACTTTCGGTGCTACAGCATTATGTTCATTTGGTGGGTTCTGGCTAAGTTTCGGAGCAATTTACATTCCATGGTTTGGTATATTAGATGCATACGGAGACAATAAAGAAGAATTAGGGAATGCTGTAGGTTTTTATTTACTTGGCTGGTGTATTTTCACTTTTGGTCTAACGGCATGTACCATGAAATCAACGGTCATGTTATTCGCATTATATTTCCTTCTATCAATAACTTTTTTGCTTCTCTCTATTAGTAATTTTACAGGTAACTTTAAAGTTCAGAGAGCAGGTGGAGTATTGGGAATTATTGTAGCGTTCATTTCATGGTATAATGCATACGCAGGTATTGCCAATAACCAGAATTCATACGTTCTTTCTCATCCATTTGCATTACCAAGTAACAATAAAGTCATCTTTTCATGAACAACTTTCGACCATATCAAGAAAATCTCCCATTTCCTTGATGGAATCGTTGTTATTTTCTTTTTACAATGATTGTAAGACCAGGAGAAAGCATGTATGGATCCATCTTAAGTAGGAAACCCGTGTCCATCCATAAAAGAGACAAATTATGATAATACATTCTTTTTTTTACGGAAATATATATGATGTAATCGTCCAAATATTCATGCACATATTTTTTTTATCTCAATTGAATGTACTCAATTATAGGATCAAGTTTAGGAGGTATCATTGAAGAGACATTTAGAGAGCAGACCCAGACCCCCTGGGCGTCCTGTATCCCCCACGTCCACTAAATGTTTTAGGGGTTGCCGAGTCGCGTGCAGTCAACATAGAAAAAGCACCAGATTCAGGAAGCCACGTCAGTCGGAGACACATAATATAACCTATTATTCTGTTGGGTGACTTCGAAATCTGCCGACAACGAAGCCATTGTCTTTAACAATAATATGCGACGGGAACTCGTGTCATATTTTGTATAAATATAACGACTGAAAAATTTATTCTAAGTAACGCTGAAATATCTCTGTTCTCTTTTCTTAAAAATAAACAACGAAACATTATATTCGACAAAGATAAAAATGTCTCTATCCTCCAAATTAAGCGTCAAAGATCTACAATTGAAAGACAAGCGTGTCTTCATCAGAGTTGATTTCAATGTCCCATTAGATGGTAAGAAGATCACTTCTAACCAAAGAATTGTTGCAGCCTTGCCTACTATCCAATACGTCTTGGAACATAACCCAAGATATGTTGTCTTGGCATCTCATTTAGGTAGACCAAATGGTGAAAGAAACGACAAATACTCTTTGGCCCCAGTTGCTGCCGAATTGCAAACCTTGTTGGGTAAGCCAGTCACTTTCTTGAATGACTGTGTTGGTCCAGAAGTCGACGCTGCTGTTAAGGCTTCTGCTCCAGGTTCTGTTATTCTTTTGGAAAACTTGAGATACCACATTGAAGAAGAAGGTTCAAAGAAGGTTGACGGTCAAAAGGTAAAGGCCTCTAAGGAAGATGTTGCCAAGTTTAGACATCAATTATCTTCTTTGGCTGATGTTTACATCAACGATGCCTTTGGTACTGCTCACAGAGCCCATTCTTCTATGGTTGGTTTTGATCTACCACAAAGAGCCGCTGGTTTCTTGATGACCAAGGAATTAGAATATTTCGGTAAGGCTTTGGAAAACCCAACTAGACCTTTCTTGGCCATCTTGGGTGGTGCTAAGGTCGCTGATAAGATTCAATTAATTGAAAACTTGTTGGATAAGGTTGATTCTATCATCATTGGTGGTGGTATGGCTTTCACTTTCAAGAAGGTTTTGGAAAACACTGAAATTGGTGACTCTATCTTCGATAAAGCTGGTGCTGAAATCGTTCCAAAGTTGATTGAAAAGGCTAAGGCTAAGGGTGTTGAAGTTATTTTACCAACAGATTTCGTCATTGCTGATGCTTTCTCTGCTGATGCTAACACTAAGACTGTCACCGATAAGGAAGGTATTCCAGCTGGATGGCAAGGTCTTGACAGTGGTCCAGAATCTAGAAAATTATTCGCTGCTGCTGTCGCTAAGGCTAAGACCATTGTCTGGAATGGTCCTCCAGGTGTTTTCGAATTTGCTAAATTCGCAAACGGTACCAAGGATTTGTTAGATCAAGTTGTTAAGAGTTGTCAAAGTGGTAGTACCGTCATTATTGGTGGTGGTGATACTGCTACCGTTGCTAAGAAGTATGGTGTTACTGACAAGATCTCCCATGTCTCTACCGGTGGTGGTGCTTCTTTGGAATTGTTAGAAGGTAAGGAATTGCCAGGTGTCGCTTTCTTATCTGACAAGAAATAAATGTAAGAAAAGCTAAAAACATATAATAGATTAGCTCGATTACGCAGAACTTCACTCTTATAAACCTTATATAACGTAATAATGAAATAAATGATATAAATGAAAGAATTTTTAATCGTATTGAAAGCTTTGAGAAGATGCTTACTCAGAGATTTTCTATTAATTAGCTGCGAATAGTTGTTCCAGTGTTTCCCACGTCTTGACGAAATAGACACAATTTCCCTTATTTTTCTCAATGCATTTAATATATTTAACCGTTGGATTCATATACATTTCAATATCCTTTACTTTCAAACCAAGTATCTGATCGGAAATTTTGGCAAATTTTTTTGCGTTCTCTCTAGGATCAACTAGAATGACTCCATTTACTTTTGGATGAAAGATAGGTAGCAGATCTGTCTCACTATCACCAACATACCAATATCGACAGTTGGCAAAATCAGACCCACGTTCCGTCCTTTCTTTTAGAATGCTATCCAAAGCAGTAACCTTATCAGATCCTGTTAGTAATGCTTTAGAAAATTGACCTGTGTATACACCAGATGATGACAACAGATTATTACAAAAAACATGAGATGGATCGACTAAATTCAGTCCCATCATCTTCAGTATAAATTCCCTTGACCAATTTACAGAGATAACATAAAAATCTTGTGGCTCAATGGATGATTGAATACATTCTTGAAACCCCGATCTAATTAGGAGAGGATCTTCTAACAATAATTGCTTAACGTATTCATCTACTTGCGAGTGATTTATTCCCTTGAATAATTCACATCTTTCAAGCTCAGAGATACTAGCCATTTCGATTATGCTACTCTCAGATTGATAAGTAAATTCTGATTCTAGAAGGGAATGGAAATGCTCGCACATTGGTAAGTTAGATCGTTCAATGATTTGAAGCAATGGTAACTCTCTCTTAGCCCCACCCCAGTTTTTATCTTTCTTATACCTTTTACATGCATCCATGTAATTCTGTTGGAAATGGGTCCATTCTGGTTTCAAATTGGGTTTTAGTTTATATGGCAATTTTGCTAATATAGTAGTTGTATCCTTTGCTGTGATCGTTTCATCAAAGTCTGTGATCAAAATGTTTTTCATTTTTGTAATCGGTTGTAATTTATGAGTTAATGTAGTTCGCAGTGGATGCTCTAACACTTTCATTTAGTAGTTCTTATCTCTGATATTGAGAGTCATAATGAAATGTTTTTAGAATTGATAAGCGTAAGATCTTGCGGAAGCGGGGTTCCATCAATGGTGCTGTCCACAGTGCCTTCAGATAAGAAGTGACAGTGTAGTTTTTAAAATATTGCCCTTAGCAAATACACAATTCTAATAAATTTTGACTAAATATGTCCATATCCTAGTCAGTGATGCATATCAGTTGAAGAACTTTATGTCACTCGAGGACTTTTCTGGCTATTATTAAGTCCTCGATGCTTTCAATATGAGGAATCGCGAATTTGAAAATTTTTTGGGTTGAAAAAAATCGATGGGTTTGAAAAACCTTTGTGAAACTAAAACTACATATGATTCAAAACTGCTGATAAGTATCGCATTTAACTAACCTAGGTACAAGAATGTCTGCTGAACATATTCCTGCATGGAGAAAAATTGCTATTAAAAAGAAATTGGATCTTGAAAAAGGGAATGATACTACAGAAGATCCTTTAAATGTTACGACGCATTTGGCTACTGGATCTTTATCAAAGAAGGAAAAGAAGCGTATAATTAAAGGAGAATCTTCAACGAATAATACTAAGAACAAGGTGTCGAAACCATCGAAGACAGGTGCAAGCAAAAGAGAGAAGCTTCCAAAGGAAGAACGTGAATCCAAAAAGAATAAGGTTCTTAAAGATCAACTACGTTATTTGATTGAATTTTATAGAAAGAAGGCAGAACTAGAATTACCAAAGGAGCTTTATGAGTTAGAGAATGTAAGAATTAATTACCCTGAATCATCCAAGGATGTAATGGACGATGCAACTGGGGTTGTGGAAATTTGGAAGTTCTCTAAACAGAAACAAAATTGGCTTATCAAACATTTCTTCAATTTAGATGAAGTTCCCTCCGAATATAATGATTTATTGATTACTTACTTTAAAGATCTACAAGGAAGAAGTAAGGATGATCTTTCTAAAAGATGTTTTGACAAAGTAAATGAGTGGAATGAATATATGGCAAAGGAGGATGAGAGAATTGCGGCAATAGTAAATGGAGATGAACAAGGAGAGAAAGATTCGGAAAAACAACCAGAAGAAGATGAAAAAAAGGAAGATGAGGTGGAAGCTGATAAAAAGGAAGAACCCGAGCTTGTGATGCCAAATAAAGATGTGGTTAAAAGATCGCATCAATTGTTGAAAATTTGGTGTAACAGCGAAGATGATCTGTCAAACATTGAATTGAAAAATTTCTCTGCATAAAAATGTTATCATGTTTTATATTCCTTTCATATATAGCTATCTAACCCTGATAGACACCTGTATAATAATAATAATAGCACATATAACGTTACGTGTTAAAAAGATTGCTACCATTTCCCAAAATGCTTTAATTGATTTTTCGTAGTCCAGGTGAAAATTCTAAAGCGCTGACATCCAAAAATTACCAAAGACGATGAAGTTCTATGTATGATAGGTAGTTCATCTGACTGCTGAATCAATACCATCTGTCAGACAACCAAGCATAGTTTCACTCTAAATAGCATATACAATGGAAATCGATATACCGTTTGAGAAAGAAACGCTTTTAACATTCCTAAATGGATTTGTAGATTTAGAGAAAGTACCGAAGGAATTTACGAGTCAACTTATTCCTTATTTTGAAGCTATTAGTCAAGACAAAGATTTGAAAAGAGTGGCCAAGAAAATTTGTAGGACTATTTTCGAACAATGGGAGGAAAAGCAGGATGCTGTTGACGCTGAAGTTATTAAAAGATGCCAGGATTTTTGGATAGTTCTTGGGCACACTCCATATTTACAGGTTCCAGATTATGAACCTTATAACTTAGTAATTCAAAATGTTGATGCTGCCGAGTTCATAAGTGAACATGGTACTACGAAAGAGAAATTGGAATTCGATGAAAGAGACAATTTAATTACCAATCCTTTAGATAATTTAATATTGGAAGAGGTTGAAGTGACTGACTTTGTGGATTAAAACGAAATATCGAGACATTCTTCTTCTGTATCTTGAAAGATATTTTGAAATAAAAAAAAAGCTTGATAGGAGTAATTTTTAATTTGCAATAGGATCAAGGATGGATTAAGGATTACTCTTGTGTATTCTGCTATTACCTGGCAAATAAATATAAACTCAAGAGACATTTTTAATGAAGGTAGAGAGTGCTTCAATGGACATATTATGACCTTAGTTGAGAAAACATGCCGCGACTCACCGTTGATTTTAATACTCGGCATATATGGTGGGAAGCAGCTCAGAACGATAAAGTGGAAAGCCAGAAAAAAATGTGCTCGTTAGATAGCATTTCATAAAACAGAACTTTTTATAACCTTTCTTCTTCTTTCTTGTATGCTACGTTCAGAGTGAGTGTATCAAGTGTGGAAATTCCGTGCATAAAACAATCCAATATGATATTCAATTTAAACTTCAAAAACCCAATAAAATAGCCTTGTTGGCGCAATCGGTAGCGCGTATGACTCTTAATCATAAGGTTAGGGGTTCGAGCCCCCTACAGGGCTATACATTTTTTTAAAATGTTGTTACCTTCTCCGATTTCTACGTTTGATACTTAGTCAAAGGTTTAGGACTTTTTTTTTAAGAATGAATTCAGCTAGTTATATCATTGAATAATTTTATCATCATTTATTATCTATCCATGTATTTATTTATATATTTGTTTTCATAAAGTTAGAAATTAAAATAAAGTTGAAAAGGAGAAAAAAAAGAGAAGATACCATGTCAGCCTATTCCAGGGCTAAGACAATGGCAGTTCTACTTGGGATATAAACTTGAAGGAAGTTCTTTCTGTTATTCCATTCTAAATCAGTTGTTTGGAATCTCCCATTTTCGTCAATTCTATTATGACCGCCAAATTCGGGTCTATCAGAGTTTAATACGATACGATAAGTACCAGCTTGTTCGATACCGACTCTGTAGTCTGTGTAACTATTATTTGGGTGCAAGTTAAAGATGAACAAGAGTCCATTACGTTCAAAAGCAATGACTTTATCACTTTCATTTTTCAAAGAGACATAAGCTTGTGGAGTGTTCAACCATTGATGATTTTTTTCACAATGTTGCATTGCTGAGTCGAAATTGTTCAAATGTTGATAACGCAATAAATGATCATCGACCAAATTGAATTGTCTACGAGCATAATGGTAACTGTCTCCATTATTAACGTTAGGGAAATCTAACCATTCTGGATGACCGAATTCATTCCCTTCAAAATTCAAGTAAGCTTCACCACCAAGAGCATGAGTCAACAATCTAATCAATTTATGTAATGCGATACCACGATCAATGACTAAAGAAGGTTCTTGTAATGTACTCATTCCTGTATACATTTCTGCATCCATTAACCAAAATGCTAAAGTCTTATCACCAACTAGAGCTTGATCATGAGATTCACAGTATGCGACAACCTTTTCACCATAACGTCTATTAGTCAAAGTAAAGACAATATTTGCTAAATCCCATTGTTCATCTGTCTTTGTTTTCAAAATCTTAATCCACATATCAGGTAAAGCCATGGCCAATCTATAATCGAACCCACCACCACCCATGTGACGTGGTAAACATAAAGTTGGATAACCTGAAACATCTTCAGCGATGGTAACAGCGGATTCTGGTAATAATTCATGAACCAAATCATTAGCAATCATCAAGTATGCTAAAGCTTCATGATCCACAGCAGATCTTTCCTTAGATAAATATTCATTATAATCACCACTGAAGGCACCTCCGGCACCTACACCATGATGCATATAAAGCATTGAAGTGACCCCATCGAATCTGAACCCGTCAAATTTATAGGTGTCAATATAGTAAGTCAAATTGGATAATAAGAATCTTTGAACTTCGAAGCTTCCGTAATTAAACAAACGTGAATCCCATAATGGATGTTCACCTCTTCCTGAAGAGATGGAATGGAAATATTGATGATCGGACCCATCGAAATTGTTTAACCCATCTTCGACATTCTTGGATGCATGACTATGAACGACATCCAATAGAACCAAGATACCCATTCCATGAGCGGTATCAATTAATTCTTTCAAATCTTCTGGTGTCCCATAACGAGAACTTGCTGCAAAGAAGTTTGTTACTTGATAACCGAAAGAGGCATAGTATGCATGTTCCATTATAGCCATTAATTGAATGGCATCGTAACCTAATTTTTGAATTCTTGGTAAGACATTTTGAGTAAACTCTTTGTAAGAGGTTACTTTTGGTTCTGGAGAAGAGATCCCGACATGAGCTTCGTAAATTCTTAGAGAATCAGTCTTTTGGTTGAATTTAGGTCTTTGATGTTGGAAATGGTATTCATTATCTGGATTCCAAAATCTACCCTCATAAGTGGGGCCGAATTGCTTTGCCGTTTCCTTTGTTGGTTGTGTAGCTCTTGTAATCCATGCAGGTAGACGGTAAATTTCAGAACCATCTTCCAGTTGGAATTTGACTTTAATCTTGGAGTCGTGAGGGATAGCGAATGAACCATCAGCCAATGGTGGAATTGTGATGGAGAAGTTACCGAACTCGTCCTTGTTTTTCAATTCATGGTTGGTACCGTCCCAATTGTTGAATTCCCCTACTAAGAATGCACGTTTGGCATTAGGAGCCCATTCCTTGTAGTAAATTTCCTTTGTTTGCTTATTAGCGTGAAGACCGTAGTTCTTAATGGAATCCCTAGTAAACTTGGCCAGGGACTGATACGAGCCATCGGGAGTAGCGTGCGTGATGTCGTAGACCCATTTGTCTGCGAGGTAACGTCTCTCTGAGAGGACTTGAGCGAATGGTTTCAACCAAGGGTCGAACTCGACTGCTTCCTTAACGTTTGCTGGGATTTCCTGGGACATTTGGAAGGTGGATGCTATGCTATAGTTTGTTGTCCTGTACTGGAGCAGAAGATGAGTGAAGAAGAGACACAAGGGACTGACCAGAAACCAGAGACAAGTTGGTTGCTTTTATACTGTTCGTACCTTAATGTTCCCTTTACCGTTTTGTCGAATCTGGCGGGCCCAGAAAACACCGCAGGACCAGAAAGGGGGCCGCCGTTCTGCGCGACTTTCTGAGGCTGCTTTAGAGGGGTAACAATACAGAATGAATAATTATGGTTATGATTATGTTAATGATCGGTTATAGTTTGTGAATGAATGGGTAAATGGATGAATGAATGGGTATGCTGCTCCGTCAGACCTGCTCCTCGTCGCTCATGTCGATATCGCTCAGCTCGTCACTCAGTTCCACGTCCTCGTCGCTCAAGTCCTCACTCTCGTCATCTTCTTCATCTTCGTCCACTTCATCCTCCTCTTCCTCGTCTACTTCTTCAGATGACTCATCCTCACTGCCAAACAGCTGCTCGTACTTCTCCTCCGTCGCATACTTGTCGATGTATTCCCTGATCTTCTCCTCATACAGCTTCTTGTCCCGTAGCTCCAAAGTGGCAGCCTCGTTATTCAAGGGATCGCTCCCGTTGGGCTCCTTCAACAGCCCTGGAATCATCCATTCCACGATATTCAACAGATCATACAGGGGCGACCACGTCGAGTTGATCACGTCCAAACAGATGGACCCGGATGCAATGTCGATATTCGGGTGGAAGATCTTGTTAACAAACCCAATACTGGGCGACTTGTAAGGGTAATTGTCGGGCAACTCCACATGGAGTCGCCACACACCTTTCTCGTATGGTGTGTCCTTGGGGCCATGAAACTTGATGTGGAACTCTTGCATGCTGTTGTTGACCAGCTCCACCTCGTGATCACTCATGAGAAGCTTCATCACGTCCGTCTCAATCCGTCTCTTGCTGCTGTTGCTGTTGCTGTTGCTCATATTATGCTGTCTCTCTTGCTGTCTTGTATAGTATAGTATAGTGTAGTCATCCATCTAGTGTTAATTTAGACTAGTCAGCTCCTCTTATAATTCGGACCCATTTGTATCGCTTGCCACGAAAAAACACTCGCAACAAATAATTCAAATCAGGACAATAAAACTGACATGGTGGCAAACTCAACACTACCACTTCAACAACGCAATCGACCAACCCAATCAATCTATCATGTCCCACAAGAAGCGGGTGTACCCAACGGCTCAATTGCAGTACGGACAGACTAACATTTACGAACAACATGGAGTCCCTCAGGATGCGGGGGCTCCACAGGGTCAACCACTACAATCAGATATCCCCTACATGAACGCACAACCAGGTGTCATACCGGGCCAGGGTGCTCCCATGATGATGGATAATGGTGCTATGCCCCAGCAACAAATGTTTACCCCGGCTCAACAACAATTGAATCAACAAATTGATCAAACTACTGCCGCAATGGGGAACATGCAATTCAATCCAGCTGCTAATGAATCAAACATGTACTATCAGCAACCATTACCACAACAGCAACAGCAACAACAACAACAGCAGGGTCCTGCTAAACCACCAAAACCAATGAATCAATTGTATCCAATCGATTTATTGGTCGCGTTCCCACCACCAATTTCTGATTTATCATTACCACCACCACCAATACTATTCCCCTTGGATACCATCCCGGTACCTTCTGAGGATGCATTGGCTCCAAGCAATTATATTAGATCCACTTTGAACGCGGTCCCCAAGAGTAATTCTTTGTTGAAAAAAACAAAGTTACCATTTAGTTTGGTTATTACTCCGTATCAACATTTACATGACGATATTAACCCACCACCATTAAATGAAGATGGAACCATTGTTCGTTGTCGTCGTTGTCGTTCATATATGAACCCATTTGTTCATTTCAATCAGGATGGAAGAAGATGGAAATGTAATATCTGTAATCTATTTAATGAAGTCCCCAGTTTCTTGGATAGAATGCCCAATGATACCATGTCAAATAGATACATGAGAAACGAATTAAGATACTCTGTTGTGGAATATTTGGCTCCAAAGGAATATTCTTTAAGACAACCACCTCCATCCACATACACTTTTATCATTGATGTATCTCAAAATGCAATGAAAAATGGGTTATTGGGAACAACAACAAGAACCTTATTGGATAATTTGGATTCTTTGCCAAATCATGATGGAAGAACAAGAATCTCTATATTATGTGTGGATAATGGTCTTCATTATTTCGCAATCCCATCTGATGATCAAGAGGGGCAACAAGTGGAAATGATGGACGTTTGTGATTTGGATGACGCTTTCATTCCAAGACCTGATTCCATGGTGGTTAATTTGGTACAATGTAGAAATAATATTGAAACACTTTTGACCAAGATCCCACAAATTTTCCAAAATAATATTATTAATAAATTCGCATTGGGTCCAGCTTTACAAGCTGCATATAATTTAACACGTAATGAAGGGGGTAAGATTATTGTTGTCTCCGCTACATTACCAAATATTGGTGTGGGTCAATTAAAGAAAAGAGTGGAAGAAGCTAATGTCGGGACACCAAAGGAATCACAACAATTATTAACTTGTCAAGATCCATTCTATAAGACTTTTACCATTCAATGTAATAAAGTACAAATCTCCATTGATATGTTTTTAGCATCTGAAGAATATATGGATGTGGCTACCTTAGCCAATTTGGGTCATTTCTCTGGTGGTCAAACTCATTTCTACCCTGGATTTTCTGCACAAAGAATTACTGATGCTACTAAATTCTCCATGGAATTTGCCAAACATCTTTCCATGGATACATCCAACGAAGTCGTCATGAGAGCTCGTGGATCCACTGGTATTAGAACAACTGGATTCCATGGTCATTTCTTTAATAGATCTTCTGATTTATGTGCCTTCTCCATAATGAATAGAGATCAATCATATGTCTTTGACATTACATTAGATGAAAATATCGCTGCAGAATATTGTTATGTTCAAGTGGCTATCTTATTATCATTAAATACAAGTCAACGTAGAATTAGAGTCATCACTTTGGCATTACCAACAACAGATTCCATCGCTGAAGTTTATGCATCAGTGGATCAATTGGCTGTTACCGCAGCATTTACACAAAAGGCAATCGATAAGGCTCAAGATACAAGTTTAGAAGAGGCAAGAAGATTTATAAATCAATCAGTGGAAGATGTGTTAACTACATATAAGAAGGAACTTGTGGTACAAAATACAGGTGCCGGAGGTATGCCATTAAGATTATGTGCCAATATGAAGATTTTCCCCTTATTAATGCACGCATTAACTAAAAATTTGGCATTTAGACCAGGTAGAGTACCAAGTGATCATAGAGCTGCTGCATTAAATTACATGGAATCTGTCCCATTGAAATATTTATTAAAATGTATTTATCCAACAATTTATTCATTACATGATATGCCAGATGAAGTAGGTCTTCCTGATGAAAATAATGAAATAATATTGCCTGAACCAATAAATGCCTCATATAGTTCTTTTGAAACTTATGGATTATATTTAATCGATAATGGAATCGATTTATTCCTATGGATGGGTGGTGAAGCCTTACCTCAATTAGTAGAGGATGCATTTGGTGTTCCAAATATCTTGGAAATGCCTATTGGTAAACAAGAAGTCCCAGTGGTCCCTGAATCACCATTTAATGAAAGAATTAGAAACATTATTAATAGATTGAGAAATCATGATGACGTTATCACCTACCAATCGTTGTATATCTTAAGAAGTGCCTCCAATAGTGATCCAGTACAGGCAAATGCTAAGGAACTTTCTTCATTGAGAATGTGGGCTTCTACTCATTTGGTGGAAGATAAAATCATGGGTAGTGAAGGTTACCGTGACTTCTTACAAATGATGAAGAATAAGACTTCGAAATAAACTTGACCAACGTTAATTATGTATATCTCACTGTATATTACAGGTGTTCGGCCCAATATCTCCCTCACTTTATGCACATATGTAGACTATATATGTATGTATATATTTAGATATTTTAAAAATGAACATGAACGATTAGTATACTATCTCAACTTTTTCAATCAATAAGCGCCGCTCTCCATAAAATTTTCCAGATAGAAAAACTAATTCATCGATATATATATAGTAAACTCAAGTGCAAACGCAAATTGACAAGTACACCTGTTAGGACAATGTCAGAGTTACAAATGTATGCATGAAAATGAATAAGATATTTGAGAGACCCACAGCTCATTTACTAACGAAAAATCGCAATACGGACGTGATGAAATAGTGTTTCCAGGAAGGACTTATTCGATAATGACACATTGTTATCCACGGAGGAAGTACCGATGCCTGAGAGGGAATTAGATATGCATGATGATTTTGAGATTGTGGATGTGGTACAGGATGATTCCAATACAAGTAAAAATGATGACGCTGATACTGCTGCAACAAATAATGAGGAACAAGAAGAATTCGAATACTTCCCGTTGTTTTCCATGGGGACCAGTGATGCCACCGCTACCAATGAGGAGGATCAAGTGGAGGACAAGGGAAGTGAAGATGGAAGAGGTCGTTCTGAAACAAAGCTAATGAAGGTCTCCTTGAGAGAACCATCTCCTGAAATTATAAATCAAGAAAGGCCTAAAGATTATTATTTTACTCAATACACCGATGAAGACCATGCCAACTTTGCAAAGAGTGCCGTCGGTTATATGACTATATTGAAGGAATCTCAGATGGGGCCATACACCAATTGGAAGAAATTTAGAGGAAGAGTCATTGATTTAGATAAATATAACAAAGAAATTGATCGCAGCATACTTCGAGAAAAGATCTTGAAGAAGAGAAGACCTGGTCAAAAGCAACGACGTGCAAAGAAACTAGCTGCCGAGAGAATACAGGAACGTGAATTGAAGGCTAAAGAAATTAAGAAAATGATCAAAAAACAATTTCATAAACGTGGTGGGAAGAAGAATAAGAAAAAGCAAGTACAGGCCAAGGCTGGTGCAACTGTGAAACCAAAATTTAGAACAGAATAAGTTCACCCACCTGCAATTTATAAGCTAATTGCCGTTTGTCTGTATTATATTATATGCATTATTTACTTTTATTTTTACTTGAAGAAAGTATAGATATAGACTTTAGCATGATTTCAAGATTTTGTTGGTAGTCATCGTTCCCCGTAGAATTAGGCATTTGTTTCTGGATAGTTTCAATTATTAGATCTTGATTCCTGAGCAAAGATTTGCCAACAGGACCACCTCTATTATAAGATATCTCAAATTCCTTCTTGAAATTTGATGCTATCTTAGTCCAATAAAGTTCACGAGGTGTTGCAGTCTTTGGCTTCCGATGAGTTGCATATTCTATTAATAGATTGGAGTTTTCAATTTTAACACCATGTAATATGGTCTCCAAAAGGTAAATATCATAACTTTTTCTTACAACATCTTCAAATGCAAGTGGGAAGTTCTTAATAGAATTTATCGTCCTTGTTAATATCTGTGAGTTCGACAGAACATTCGTCAAAATAATTTTCTGGATAGTAGATACAAACTCTTGCACAGACACAATATATAACGCATGAGCCAAAGAGCTTACAGTTTCTGAATTATTTTTGACTTTGAAACTATTTAAAGACTCCTTTGAGAGATTCAAAGATAGGAATCCCAATAAATTTTTTTTGCTTTCAGCGGTGGCTCCCTCCAATTGCTTAATCAATTGCAAAGATTTTAAATTTGCATTTTGATTCAAACTCATTTGTAATTGAGAGTATAATGCAGCCAATTGAACAGCTCTTTCAATCGTAAGTTTATCTATTGGTTCTGTGAGACGTTGAATCTTGTCCATCAAATGAACATAAATTAGTGCATCTCTCAATAATATCGAAGTCTGATGAACTTTACTGAGAACAGATTGTAATTTCTGAGCCCTTTCATATGGTTCTAGTATTTCCTGTTGTAATCTCTTATAAGACATTGTCAAATATTCAAAACTTGGCTTCAAACCATCATTGATTTTTTGCTCAATGGCTTTCCCTTTGTATATTTGATTAAGTATGGGTAGAGGGTTCTCATGAATCAATTGATTAATTTGTGAATCAACTTCTGCTAAATCATAGTTGATTTTTTTGATAGCAGTCCCAACATCTAATTCAGTACTAGTTGATTCTCCATTGGTAACTTTCAGTAGATCATTGGTGAATTGTTTAGCACTAAACTTTGGTTCTAAGAGTGCTTCAAAGTCTTCTAGATCTTCTCCCATATGTAATTATTCGTTAGCGTTGTCAAAGTTAGCACTAGAGTTTGGATTTTAAAAGGTGTTTACCCACACGTAGCTGTAGTTAAGTCACGTCGATTTTTTTGATTGAAAATCTAAATGGCGCTAAGTTCAAAGCGCCAAGTCACTTCCACTTCTTCACATAAAAATTATATAAAGCAAAAATAGTATTTTTGAATATGATTATGTCTTATTTTATGAATACATAGTGATTATGTTTTTCTAAAAAGAAATGCAATTTTGTTGGGTATGAAAAAAATAATACAAACTTTTTCTACTGTCCCAAATAAATACCAAGTTTATGATCTAATCCCACATGTGATCACTGGCATCTTCTTCAAACTGATTAACAATATCAGTTGAGGCTGGTGACAGATGTGTTAACAATGTCGAATAATTACCAGTGTCTACGTACGCCAAAGGGTCTTTGATGTCATCTTTAGAAATGTTTTGATCCGACAAGGTAGATCCTGAAGTCATCGAGAGTGTTAATGTTGGTACATTAGGTACTAATTTTGCTGTTGATTTGAAATAATCTCCTGGTGTCTTTGGCGTTAGTTCAGATGAACCAGAGCTATTATTTGGCGATGTGGAGTGTCCATTTAGTGATGCATTAAAGCTTTGGGATTTTGCAGAAACATCGTATTGCAGACATTCCTCTTCTTCTTCATTAGTGGTGTTATTAATAGTACTATCGCTATCACTTCTATCGTGTTGCAAAAATTCATTCCATTCCATCAATTGGAAAATCAAACCCATGTTGGGGCTGATGTCTGGTGCCGTTTCCTTTAATTTATTGTAGGCATCATTTAGACCTAGTTTTTCGTATCTCATTATATAGGCAACAATTAACGAAGCCGACCTTGATACCCCACATTGACAATGTATTAGAATTTTTTTTCCTTGCAAGGCAGCATTATGCATTATGTTGGTTAATTCTTCTAAATCTTCAGATATCTTTGAAACATGTGACCATGCAAAGTGATAATATTGGATAGTACTGTTTGGAGGTAGTGTTCTCCCGAGGTTCTCAATTTCTTCAGCGACGTTTATCACTATATCAAATTCTAGAATCTCATGTAATGTTGGTTCGGAATAAAGATATATATTTGGAGGTAACACCATTAACGGTCCGTCTGGATATGCGTTTTTCTTGAAAACATCAGGATACTCTACACCCAAGGTTGTATTGTTTTGCGTGTCATTTTGTTGCCTCTCAGGGAATACCCAAAGTGTCTTAGCATCAGCTTCCTTCTTATTATATAGAACCGGGGTAGATGTTTGTAGCCCACTCACAGTCTGAGAACGTGTTCTATTATTTTTAGACAGGCTCTTAGTGTTAACGGATAATGCCAAAGTATTAATTTTGCTAATTTTGTCAGTTGTAGACGGTATTACAGGCTTTGAGATGCTTGGATAACTATAAATGGAAGCCTCACTACGTCGAGTTAAAAGTGTTGGCCTCTGAGTGTTCTGTCTTGCTATACAATCTCTACTGAACCTTTCCAAGGTTGAGCTCTTGGGCCTTTCTGTACTCGTTAATATTGGCCTGGTTGTAGATGTTGTATTCAGTTCAGGTATCGAACCCAATGTCGGCGACGTTGATAATGCTATCCCAGTGGACACCGCAGGTATTTCTAATGGAAGAGACAAGTTCTTGGTATTCCTGTTTTGTAATGATCTTGGCGAGTTCGTACATTTATTAGTATTTTTAGTTGGATCTGGACCGTTCGGTTTGCCTGGTTCTTTCAACATCTTATTTTTATGCATATATCTTTTTTGGTGTATGAAATCAGGTAGTTATTGGGTGGAAAATGTTTGATAATACGGTCAGTGTTTCCTACGTTCTTCAAATTCTTGACAATATTTTCTGCTTCGTATGAGTAAAATCCTGGTATTAAAGTAGATCCTAATGAGTTAAAAGGAGACTGGATGGGTAATAATGGAGTTCTCAGATGTTTGAATGTGGCGGATAATGAAATTGAAGTCCAACAAGTGTCAACTCACCAATGAGTCCTGTGTTTTATTATTGGAAACGATCCCAATTGGATCGTACTTCTAACTCAAATTCCAAAACAAGAAACTGAAACTCGAACGCTAAGAAAACGCCGCGGGACCAGCAAAAGCAAATTTCTAAAAAAAGCAGCGTCACCTTAAAACAAAGTCATTAGATAGAGCATTAATTAGTTAATTAGGTTGTACAAGAATATATATTTGTGCGAATGGTTCTGCTAGGAGGGGTCCAATGCCACATCGGTGCTCTTCTGCACTGCGATGGATTTTTCACTGTTAAAGAATGGGATCTTGTATTTCATGTTCCCCCTCAGGATTAACCCGTAGTCATGCTTTATTAGTTTTTTCCACTTTTCAGAGTCGTCATCGTCTTCGTTCTCATCTCCATTATCACCATGGCCTCCGAATATGCCCCGTATTTTGAGTTTCTCATCGTTATCCTTACCTCCATCTCCAGTAGGATTGCGTTTCGCCTTGTCCGTTCCTGGGTCCAATATCTTTATGCTTGATCTTGATACATCATAGTTCCGATTGAAGAAGCCACCTTGGAAGGTTAGTGGTGTTTCTAAATTCTGGATTGTCCCCAATAGTATCGTTTCCGAATTAGATTTGTCATCGGTTTTAGAATACAAACTTTTAGCGAAGATATCCAGATCGACATCTTGAATATCTATGGCAAAAAATCCAGGATTAAAAGCAGTTACAGTCACGTCAAACAGTAATTCATCAGAACTTGATAAGATATTATCCATAACAACTATATCTAGCCCTTGTAGTTCCTTGTTTGTAGCCAAGAAAAACCCTAGTATAAATCCAACGGTTAACAACGAAAAAACAATAAAGGTGAAATAGATACAATTCTTAAATTTGGACCATGACGACTTCTTCGTGTAAAAATTATGGGGAGAATAGCTGAATTGATTCCTAGCAGTTTGTCTTTTTGGTCTTAAGGGAGTGCGTTCTGTAGCATTTTGTTGATTTGAGTTATTTGGGGTAAGGTGATCATAACCACCATTATTCTTAAACGTACGCATCGTATGATTGGTATAGTAATTAGATGTGTCTTCATCACCAATTTCATCTTCATCACCTAACTCTTGGTAATCCGAAATCTGAGGACGAGCCTCTAAATCACCTCTGTGACTATAATAAAACATGGAATGATCATCACGTCCATCATCGTCAATATTGGCCATTCTTTGAGTATGTTCATTTCCAAGGTTGTCATGTAAGGATTCATCTTGGCTATCTTCCTCCTCTATGGCGCTTGGTTCGTTGTAGAAATTATCGTTACCATTAGTAGCGTTTAAGTCAAAATTATCTGATTTAAAAGTTTGACTACTATGACGCTTATAGTCGGGCGCATTGTAATAATTAGCCCCATTCGGCATATAATTGTTATTCATCTTAACGCTACTTGGATGGTAATATTCATCAGATTGTTCGATATAATCTTCCAAATTTATATTGTCTGGAACACCAGAATACCTTCTTAATGGTTGATTGCCATTTCCATCAAATATCTTGGATACTGTGGTTCTTAGTTTCCTTTTATTCCCCATAGGTTCATTCTTAGTTCCTCGAGGGGTGTTGGGGTTATTATTATTATTATTATTATTATTATTGTTAAGATTCAACGATGCTTGCCGTTGTGTCTGATTGGAGAAAGAGTGCTTCATTGCCACGCTATGATTCTTTAGACTGCTGTGTAATTGAACAGATGATGATGGTTTTAAATGTGGCTGCGGTACAAATGATGATGAAGTAATAGGGCTACCCCTTGCAAGTGAAACCAAACTTGTTCTCTTTTCTGGAGATCGTTGCTGCCGCTGTTGATATACTTCCGATGAATACGATTTCACTGACTGGATATCATTTTGCTTGTTTTGCTTATCTACGGTCACTATACTTCCATCTTCATCTTGTAAAGTGGCATTATTAGGTATTATATTAGTTTGTCTGTTTAAATGAGTGGGGGTAAAATTAGGAGGCAATAGCTGTGAAGGTACTTGAGCAATGGGAACATTCACTGAGGATCCTGTTGTCGGTATTGCACTTGTACTGATATGTCTTGTGCTTTTTAATCTACTTAATAATTTCTTATTCGTATTATTGCTCAAATTCGGAACACTCATCTTAGGTACCACTCCCCGACTTTTATTCTCTGACCTGTGTTGCTGTTGCTGCTGTTGCTGTTGCTGTTGTATAGCTTCCATAGTACTCGGAAGAATCATATTTTTGGTTGAATTAGCTGCGGACTCATAAACAAATGTCTCTTCAGAATCACTAATTTCATTATCACCTACAGCTGATGCCAGTTTTGCAGCAAAAAAATCCGTTTTTGTTGGTATTTGAGATTGGTCTTGATCATTGTCAGTACTATTTGTATTACTACTTTGGATTTCTGACTTTGTTGCGATTATTTTGGTATCATTATCGAATGTATTATTAGCATCATTTTTTTCATCCTGATTGTTATTTGGAGTCAGAGAGTCTCTTCTTGCCTCATTTAAAATTAATTCTCTCGAATGCATAACAGGCATCGATGGTCTCTCCGAATTCACTGCATTTGATGATATTTGATCATTTATTATTCTTTTTGCGCCTAGTGTGGAAGTTATTGAGCCAGATTTCATGGTATTACTATTGGAAATTTGAGGATGATCATCTCTAGGATTACTAGTTATGACATCCGTCATTGGTTTCAAATGTTCATCAGAATTTGTTATTTCATCTACCAGAGCGTTACTATTAGAATCAATCGTAGGGAAAGAGTCTATAAGTAAAGAACTTTTCTTATTTCTTAGTGATTGCTGATTCACGTGTGTTGATAGGGGATTATTATCAATTAAATTGTTTAGTTCTCCCATCTTACGGGGTTCAATGGTGTTATCTTCAGGAATAGATCCATTTCCACTCACAGCTCCACTCACATTTGCATTTTTCCCCATCAAAGAATCAATATTGTTATTAACAGACCCATCAATGACCACATTGCTCAAAGGTGACGTATTTTTCTTGTTGTCAACCACTTCGTTACCCATTGGGTTCTCTTCAATGTGGTCCTTAGGATGTATGTTTGGCGTCATAGCAGGATTCAATAGCATCAAAGAGGGATTGTTATTTGTCGGTATAGGTAGATTTGAGGCTGGTGTTTCTACTGTCTCAGTCTCAACTGTGAATTTCAGTTCATCGTCATTCATCGTTTCAATGGGCTAGTTAATACAATAAAAGTATATTATTTATCAAGCTTATTCTTCCTTACCAGATATTTATAATTATAGGTTAATTTGTTTTCTATTCTTTATGATAAACACATTCACAACGTTTCGATATTGTTTGCAGATATTCTTGCCCTGGTTCCAGCTCCTGTTCTTAGACATCCCATGTTCATGTCAACGTCAATGTTCTTGTTCTTCTTGTTCTCATTTGTAGAAAAATGTAGCCCTAGGGCAAGGTAAGGTAGGTTATGTTCTTAGAATATTTAGGGCTTCATCTCTGTCATCAGTCACGGCACCTATCTATTTGTTTACATAGTCTATAAATTGAACTCAGATCAGTTTCTAATCCCAGTTTTCACTTCATTGTAGTCTTGAATACCTGATATCGTGCAAATTCAAGCAATTCGGTGATCGTTATCGCTTCTCCTATCCTCTATCTGATTTATGGCAAAGTATTCTGCGAATTAGATGATGATTCGTTCGAAGGTAAAGATGGTTTCCATAACTCTGCCTCATTAGACACTTTCAGCATACAGGGAAGAGCAAACTGTGGTACTTTGGCCATTCGTACATTCAAGTTCGTTTCAAACATCGTGATGAATTCCAAATCTGCATCTCCTTTCAATCCACCAGAAAATATCCCATATTCTTGATAAATACCTGCTGTAGACCAACCTTGTAAAAGTTTACGTATTATCCCAACAACGATACCCACACGATGTTTCCCCTTATTAGAATGCATCAAAATGGGGTAATTATCCACATCAAGGACCAACCGGAGTACTTGGTCCATCCTTTCTTCCACACCTTCCTCACGGCACGAATCCATAAAGATATGATGGTATTGGATTCCCTCTCCTTTGAGGAATTCATTGTAATCTTCCGAGAGCTCATTTTTGTCCCCTATGTATATGATAGTTTTCAAATGGAGTTGGTCCCTAATGAACGAATAGTTTAAAGCCATCGGATACCCCGATCTATATAAGGAGACATCCGTGCTTACCACGGGGGAGAAGTTCAGTGGAGGTATGTAGTTCATTATGGTGCTCTTGCCTTTCCACCATGACTTTCATCAAGAACAAACAATGCTTGAATTGTTCATCAAACGCTATTGCAATAATTTTCAATTACAATGCCCGAAAGGGGAAAATGTCAACAGAAAAGCACACGAAATATTTCAGTTAAAGAAACATCTCGAGGAGTACTTCTACAATGTCTGGCATATTGGTCTCCCTTTGTCCAAGGGAGACCAGGTGCCATTGGCTAAAATACACAATGGATTCATATCTAAACGTTAGGGCTCTCCCCAAGTTGGTAACTACAACCACATCATCAATCCTATCGAAGTCGACTGCGACTTTATCTAAACCGAAGCTGGCAGGGAGCCTACCCACATTATCAAGTGGAGCCTCAACAACTGTTTCAAGCTTGCTATCAAGTTTATCATCTTCTACTTCATCGGCGATACCAACTATTGTCCCACCTTCGGCTGATAATAACCCTTATATCTTAGGGAAAAGTAAGCACCCCGATGGAACGGTGTTCATAGCGGTGGGAACTCTGGTAGGATTCATATTTTTAGCACTGTTAGTACGGTGGGTCACATTATCTGTCCTCTCTCGTAGAAACGCAAAGAGATCATCTTATGAGCCTACAGACAGAGACTTTGTTTATCAGCAGGGTTCCACCAATTATGAAAACCCATTTTTGCTAGATGAGGAGAAATTATCTTACGATGGTGGATTACTAGACGAAAAGCTTAGGAAATCGCAGCTAAATATAACTGGAAGTCATCATCATTTTAACTCCATAACTTCCAAATCAATAGACTCGGAAAATCAAGAAGAGTGTAGGGAATATCATCAGGGCGGATATATTACGGATGATGACGATAATTTCATGGGTGCCGTCGATCATGCAAGATTCAACCCAATTCAAGATCACATTCCTTCTTATTATAACAATAGGAAGTCATTATTTATATCCCCTACCTTAGAGCTTAAACAGAACTTGGACCCCAACCCATTATCAAACTTGAATGATCCATTCAGGGATGGAAGAAACGTTTCAAGAATATCCATAGCAACATACAACACTGTAGATGACGACGTTGACGATTTACTTTTAAGACCAGAAAGAAGTGCCTCCCCAGAAAGGAAACCAAGACAATCTCCAATCAGAGAAGGGTATCATAAGAGAAATAAGTCCTCCTTGGGGATGATTGCTAATGTAGGACCCTCTTCCCTAAATGTTAACATACCGGAAAATTTGGATTTTACACCAACAAAGAAAAAGGGCAGGAAAATGGCACCATCCGTATACTTAGAGGACATTCTTGGTGGTGACGAAACCTTAGAATAAGCATTTATTTCCTCTGCATAGTACATATTATATAAACTTATACTTATTACTGTCGTTTTCTACGTGAGTTGTTTCTGTATAAGCGAGATGCTCGATTTGAAATTAACATGAAATAAATGAAGCAAGACGTAAATTTCCATGTCAAGCTTTATATTTATATAGCTAAGCAAATAACAAGCCATAAATGTCGAGAGATGCCTCACTAACGCCACTGGAGGTCCATGTGATAGATGACCTACCATTGAGAGAACAACCAGAACCATTTACGGACAGGTCCCGATATGACTCTACGATCCCCATTGCTATTGATTTTGGTTCATCTCAGATAAGAGCTGGCTACACGAACCAATCCACACCCTCTCATATTTTTCCTAACAGGTTGACAAGGTATAGGGATCGTAAGATAAATAAAACGTTCACATTCATAGGGAATGATGTATCATTAGACCAAGCCATAAGGACTCAATCCAAGTCACCATTTGACGGATCTATAATCACAAATTGGGATTACGTAGAAGATATTATGCAGTACATATTTAATCACCTTGGTGTGGTGGGACACAATGGGGTATCTAACCCAATTCTACTTACTGAAAAATTGGCCACTTTACAATCTCAAAGAAGTAATTGGTACCAACTTTTATTCGAATGTTTTGATATCCCAGAGGTCACACTGGGTATAGATAGTATGTTTGCATTTTATGGTTTGAATGAAAGAAGTTCTACCGGGTTAGTTATTGATTGTGGGAATGAAGAAACCGATGTGATACCCGTGGTGGAAGGTGCAGGAATGTTGACTGATGCCAAGAGAATTAATTGGGGTGGAAGACAAGCTGTAGATTATCTGAATGATTTGCTTACTTTGAAATATCCATATTTTCCTACAAAGCTATCAACAGCACAGTATCAAAGGGTGTATCAAGATTATTGTTATGTTGCTAAAGATTACGATCAAGAGATTCAAACAATCTTAAATCTAGATGTTTTGGAGAAGAAAAATGTAGTTATTGAGGCACCATTTACTGAAGTTTTGCAACCACAAAAAACGGAGGAAGAACTAAGAATACAGGCTGAAAAGAGGAAAGAAAGTGGTAAGAGATTGCAAGAACAGGCAAAGCAGAAAAGGATTGAAAAATTGGTTCAAAAAGAAGAAGAATATGAATATTTTTCCAAAGTTAAAGAGCAGTTAGAAAATCAACCAAAAAAGAAAGTTTTATCTATTCTACAGAATGCTGGTTTTGATGATGAACAAGATTTCAAGAAATATCTGTTCAACTTGGAAAGATCTTTGAAAAGAGCGAGGGCACATAATGATGGTGAAGAAAACGAAGGCGACCATGATGACGAAAACATAGAAGGCAAATTTGACTTAGTAGAAGTCCCAGATGAGAATCTTACTGAAGAGCAGATAAAGGAAAAAAGGAAACAACGTTTGTTAAAAGCGGGTTATGATGCAAGGAAGAAAGCAAAGGAAGAAAAGGAAAGAATTGCCAAGGAAGAAGAAGAGTTAAAGTTAAAAGATCAGAAGTGGAGAGAAACTGATTTAGAAGGTTGGATAAAAGATAAGAGAAGTAGGTTGGTTGATCTGATACGCAAAAGAAAGGAGAAGTTAAGAATGCGTGATGAGATGAAGGACCGTAAGTCACAGGCGGCACAGAACAGAATGAAGAATTTAGCTAACTTGTCGGAGGATAATCCACGTTCAAGCTCCAAGAGAAGTAGACAGCAGGCAAGCATAGATAATGATCCTAATGACACATTTGGTACCAATGATGAAGATTGGCTTGTCTACAATGATGTCACTCAAAATCCAGAAGCTTTCGAAGAGCTTCTAGAGGATGAATACAAAGATATTGTAGAATTGGAAGGTCTATTGCTAGAACATGATCCAAACTTTACAGAGGAAGATACGCTAGAGGCTCAATATGATTGGAGAAATTCGACATTACATTTATTTTTGAGAGGACCCAGACCACATGATAGTGAAGATATTCATCAACAACATCAGATGCACTTGAATGTCGAACGTATACGTGTCCCCGAAATCCTTTTCCAACCAAGCATGGGTGGCCAAGACCAAGCTGGAATAATTGAACTATGTGAAACTATCTTAACAAAGAAATTCGGATCAGAGCAACGAAAATTAAGCCCCACTGCCTTAGCCATGGCCAACAACCTGTGGATTACAGGCGGAAACTCCAAACTTCCTGGCATGAAGGAAAGGATTGTGAAGGAATTTACTGGTTTTCTTCCTGTTGGAACTGCTTTTAATGTCAAACAAAGCTATAATCCATCATTAGATGCATGGAACGGTATGGCCAAATTAACTTTAAACTCAGAGGACTATAAGAACACTATAATAAGCAAAAAGATTACGAAGAATACGGCCCTGAATACATTAAGGAACACAAATTAGGCAATACAAGATATTTTGAATAGTTATAAAATGCATAAATATTCCATTTAGGGGCTTTAAAATTTATATAATGTATTTTTCTAATCAACAAGTTAAAGGAACTATTATGAAATAAAACGGCTCGAGTCAAGCTAGAGAGTATTCTTGTCTTTAATCGAAGAGTAATAGAAAAGGAAATAACGTTATTTGCATATGTCTTATAAAATATATATAGATAAATGCATTTCATCAAAAAGGGGAAAACTTACTAATATTACAATCTTTCGATTACGTTTGAAATGGGTTTGTAATAAATTCGTATCTGTTCCCAGATCTAGTAAACCCACCTAAAAATTTCTCAATCTTAGCAAACTCATCATCAGTAATAGTACATTTTTTTTCGTCAAAATTTTGTACAAGCTTGTCAATAGTCGTTCCACCTGGAATTGGAATAAACTTAGTATTACTGTATTCTTTCTGTTTGTTCCAATAAACAACCCAACCCAATGCAATTTGGGCTAACGTCACCGTATGGGAAGAATCACGTTTCGCAAGAATCTCATCTTCCAGGAATTTAACAAGAGAAAGATTCTTGTTTAGATCATCCCCATTGAAATATTTTAGATGTTTTCTGAAATCGTCCAGATCGTCATTCTTACGGATAGCACCTGTCAAAAACCCTTTCCCTAATGGTGAATAACAGATAATTGCGACATTAGCATTATTACAGGCTTTAGCAATACCATCGGTAAGAATTTCGTATGAAAACATCGATAGTTCAAGTTCGACACAAACAAGGTACTTTCCCCAACCCTTATGGACAGCAGTAATCTCCTTAGCATTTGCTTCACTTAAGGAAAATGCACCGATGACACCTTCATCCACCAATGCAGCCAACGTGTCAAAGGTCTCTGCAGGGACAGCTTCACCCTCCTTACAAGCAGTAGGATCTAGTCTTGCTGGTTCGAAAATATCAATAAAGGTACCCAAATGTTTAGTGCATGTTTCAACACTTTTTCTAATTTCATCAGATTTCAAAAGCGCTTTATATTCTTGAACATTCATGGCACCTTTACAACTAATAATAACCTCCTTTCTTGTTTCAGGATACTTTTCGAAGAATTCCTTAACATAAGTTAAATTTATAAATTTAGGGCCATAGAATTCACCGACATTGAAGAAAGCCTTGTGATTATTAGCCCTAGAGAACTCAATTACTTTCAACATACATTCAAAAGCTTGTTCCTTTGGAACTGGATCATCTCTCCAGGTTAAACCCATCAACCCATACCCGGTTCCGATCTCAGCTAAATCCTTCCTTATTTGTTCCACTTTAGACATTCTTTTTTTTCTTGCAGTTAGTTGAACCAAAGACAATTGAAAGAGTTCTTTTTCGACGTATTTCACACCTCGAGACAATACCGCCTTGCTTATATACAAGAATGTAGTGCAGATCTAGGCAATAAAAGTTTTACCACTTGGCGTGGTTTTTCCATGGAAATAAGGTATTGAGTCTTGGCCCGTGGAAAAAAATACAGTGCGGATTCTCCACGGATCTGATGTTACAGTGAAAATACGGAGAAGAAGGAAGAATTTCAAGTGGTGTTGGTATATACCACAGTGTGGTGGGAAAGAATGTCTTAAAATATGTGCAGGTTACAAACAGGAGCTAGAGGGTGGCAAATGTTTGTGCAATCAATGCTGTAACGCAATTGAATTAATGTCCCGACAAATTCTTATCTATCACCTACGACCTTAAACTCATCTAAGTAATTTTCAATCTTTTCGAATTCTGCTTCAATAAATTTACATTTGTCTTCATAATGTTTTCTAAAGGGGCCCCATCTAAAATTGGGATAAATCTAAATTTAGATTGAGCGTCCCACTCTTTGGTTCAGCTCAAGACAATTTGTGGTAAAGTTATTGGATAAGGCGCATCATTCTTGTAAAAGATCTCCTCTTTCAAAAATTTGACCAACAACAAAATTTTCGGTTGAAGTTAGACAGCTTTCAAATTCTCTATGTAATTATTTTCTTGAAGTCTTGAGAAAACAATTGAAATAGTAAATGATTTTAGTTATTATACAGTTATGACTCTCGCTATATGTTTATATATATATATATGTGTTGCAATTCCGGGATTTTTATAATCTTCATTATGAAACTTATTCCTTATTATTCTTTTTTGAAGCCTTTGGATTAACACCCTTCTTTAATAGATTAATTTTCTTAGATTTGTCGATATATTTCTTATCTTCTTCATTATCGAAGCTTGCGAAATCTTCGTGAATAATACCTTCTTCCAAAGCCTCTTGTCTAGCGGCATTTTCCTTTTCTCTTGCACTGGCTTGGTTATCATCGTGAGGTGATGGACCGATCTTTTGGAACTTTGCTACATAGAAACCATCAACATTGTAGGTATGTGGATAGTATCTTCTCGTTAACTTTATACTTGGATGGAACTTCTTACCTCTAAAACTTGTAAACCCTTCCTTACCAATAGCCAAACCGGTGTCCACTAGTTTAACATTTGGTCTTTTTCTTAGTGCATAATCAACGACTGCTTCATCTTCCTCAACAGCAACGGAACATGTAGAGTAGACAATAACACCACCATGCTTAGAGTTACAATCGACAGAATCAATGGCAGATAAAAGCAATTGCTTCTGTAAATGTGGAATTTGGATAAAATCCTTTTCTGTACGTGATACTTTAACAGATTGATCTTTACCAATGACACCGGTACCAGAACATGGTGCATCTAATAGAATTCTATCAAACCCACCTATAACCTTTGGGAATTCACGAGCATCATAATTACAAACAATTGTGTTGGTACAACCAAGACGATGTATATTGGCAATCAAAGACTTAGTTCTATTCTTATTAGCATCATTAGCAAAAACACAACCAGTGTTTTTCATCATTGCAGAAATGTATGTTGTTTTCCCACCTGGGGCTGCAGCCATATCTAAAATACGTTCGTTTTCGTGAGGATCAAGAGCAATGACTGGTAAAAATGAAGATGCAGCTTGTAGGATATAGTTACCTGCAAGATATTCAGGTGTTGCACCAATTGGAACTTGAGAATCAAAAATTTGTAGACCGACCTTTGTCCATGAACCAATTGGTTGCAGGTTTACACCTCTATTCACCAAGGCTTGAGCAAGATCTCTTCTTCTGGTTTTCAAAGTGTTTGTTCTTATAGTAATAGGTCTGGCAATTTCATTAGCTTCAAAAAACTCTAAAGCTTCCGCTGGGGAAAATAGGTTAAACAATTTTTCAGCCAAAAATGGAGTATAGCCAAAGTATTCACAAATATCTTTCAATAGCCTATCAGTATATTCATTTCTTGATCTTCCTTCTGCTCCCAAATTTTTGAAGTCTTCAAGAACTTTCACAATCTCGATAATTCTGGTTCTAATTGCAGTTAGGTTAGGTTGTTGTTGAGCCAATTCTTCTTCTTGCTCTTCAGTTGGCAAGATATCAGCACGGGGTTGAAATTTGTCATCTTCTACTAATTCCTTTTCGGCTTCCTCAGCTTCCAAAGCTTCTTCCTCGTCCAATTTCATGGACAAAGCTTCCATATTAGCCGCATTTAATTCATCCAAGTTTTCATCCTCCTCATCAGAAAACATGGGTTGCGCATGTACTTCATCATCATCATCGTTTTCATATTCTTGTTCTAAATCAAATTCATCCTTCAATTCTTCCTCTTCTTCGGCAAGATCTTCTTCTAATTCTTCGACTTCATCGTCAAACAAAGACTTTTTGGCTTTTGAAAGCTCTTCTAAATCAACTTCTGGAAGATTTTCATCTTCCTTTTCTTCAGTAACCTCTACCTTGTATGAATGTTTCTTTTTTCATGTTTGGCACTCTTTGGGTTGGTCTTAGTCTTCTTGGCCTTTCTTCCCTCATCTTTTTCAGTGGCCCTTTTTAGTTTCTCTCTTTCTTAGCTTGGAATTCCTCAAAAGATGGAGGAGCAGCCTGCTTGTTCTTAAAACGTCTACTACCCATTTTTGTAGCTGATTATTGTTATATATTACCTTCGAACACTCAAATACTACTGAAACTTACCTGTAAATATTCCCACCATAAGCTTTTATTTTTCATTTTTTTTTCAATACGCGATGAGATGAAATGCGATGAGCTGAAATGAAAATTTTTCAAATCGTGCACAACGAATACATAGTAAATATATGTAAACGCCTAAAAGTCAGAAGACAGTGAAAACACTTGATCGGTTTCAATTGAATTCATTTGTTTAAGGAAAACGAGTAGTCTTTTGTTGCTATTAAAATATTAAAGGTGAATCGGAAATGGATCCACTAACAAAAATATGCGCTGACCAATACGTGGTTATGAGATTACCTTCAGACAACTGTAAATTGGTGGAGTTAAAAGTTGATTCTTCTGTCTCGCTGGGGAAATTTGGTGCATTTAATGTCAATGATATTTTAGGGTATCCTCTTGGAACCAAGTTTGAGATTTGTTACGATGAAGACACTGCAGCTGAACCAATACCAACTAGTGGTAAATTCAAGAATAAAATCCCTATTGGTAGGATTAGGGTTCTTGATGATTCTACTTTGATTGAAGAGGAAAAATTGAACAACTTTGATAGCAGTGAAAATAATCAAGATTTGATCAATATGGGGAGCGACATCCAGAAGTTGACTAGTGATGAGATTGAAGAATTAAAGAAACAATCAGTTTCTGGTAACGAAATTATATCCAAGATCATTGAATCTCACGGTAATTTCCATAAGAAGACTGTTTACTCACAGGAAAAATATTTGAAGAGAAAGAAACAAAAATTTGATAAGATATTTACGGTGGATTATTTGAGCAGTTCCGCCTTGTTGCAATACCTAATTGATAAAAGCGACATTCAAAGAATTATGGACATGTCACAAGAATCACTTGGTATGCTTTTGAATTTGGCTAATGTAAGGTCTAACGGAACGTACCTTTGTATGGATGAAACGGGAGGCCTGCTAGTTTACTTCCTTCTCGAGAGAATGTTTGGTGGACTTAATGACTCGACCGATACTGGGAAGATAGTAGTGTTACATGAAAACGAACATCCTAATTTGGACTTACTAAAATTCTCTAATTATTCTGAAAAATTCATCAATGAGCATGTTATTACTGTTTCTTTGTTGGAGTTTTTTGAGCCGCCAACCATGGAAGAAGTGGAACAAAGGTTTGCTCCATTGAAGAAAGAACAACTATATGAATTGAAAAGTGGCAAGAAGAACACATATTATAGAAAACTAAAATGGTATCACAATCAATTAGAAATAATGAAAGTCACAAATGAAATTGAATATGATGCCTTAATTGTGGCATCTACGTTGCAATTAACTTCTCTGATACCGAAGCTTGGTGAAAAAGTTCATGGTTCTAGGCCGATTGTTTGCTATAGCCAGTTTAAGGAGACATTATTGGAATTATCTCATCAGTTATATTCTGACTTGAGATTTTTAGCACCTACTATTTTTGAAACTAGATGCAGACCATACCAATCCATAAGAGGAAGACTACATCCAGTCATGACAATGAGAGGTGGTGGTGGTTATTTGATGTGGTGTCAAAGAGTCCTTCCTGCGTCAGAACCTGAAGTCACAAATAATATTGAGGTAAGACAGGAGGAGGAAGGAGAAAGTAGTAATGACATAACAAAGAAACAAAAGTTGACCGTTTAAATCGGAGCTCTCATTGACTATTTAAGAATATTTATTAATTTACGTTTTCATTATTTTGAAATAGTAGACCTGTATATTAGACTACCAAAGTTTTTAAAAATTTCTTTGCAAAACGAATTCGATGTCTTGAACCCATATACACAACGTGGTTTTCCATTAGAATCAAATTTTAATCCAACATTCCAGTAAGTTTTCAAAAGAGGATGTGACTTTATTCGATATTTGACGTAATTAAATTGTACAAGAGATCCAAGTTCATAAACAAAAGACTCAACATTACCATTTTTAAGTAACCATTGGTCTATCAAGTTTTCATAGAAATCTAGATCTGCCACCAGTGCCAATCTTGGTTCGAATAATTTTACCGATATTGCCACTTCTTTGTTGAAATCACTTTTCTTGATATATGGTGGATTAGAAACTAATATATCAATTTGTTGGTCTGACCTAGTGTGCAAATGTAGTTGATCACTCAAAATATCAGATTTCAATATTCGGATTGGTATCTTCAACTTCTTACTGTTTTCCCTGGTTAGCTGAATAGCAGCAGGAGATACATCTACGGCAGTAACCTCCAAGTCGATACCCTGTTGACTCAATTCCTTTCTAAGTAACAATGCAATACATCCGCTACCCGTACACAAATCCCAAATGGTCAATATCGGCTTCTTGGTTTGCATGGCAGCCCTTATAATACCCCTTATCAAATCCATTGCCCATTCTTCCGTCTCCCATCTAGGAATCAGCACCTTCGGTTTACAACAAATATTTAACAATCCAAACGGCTGTGTACCAAGTATATACTGCAAAGGTACGTGTCTTGATCGAGCAATACATGCTCTCACAACAGATCTCTTCGTTGGTAACTCGTTCTGAATCCATTGAAGTTCTTGTCTTGCCTGTTCAACGGTCCGACATTCTGGAAGTAGCAACGGCAGTAAAATATGTTCCCTAGCAGCACTTCTGACTATTCTGGGGCACAACCTAGGCATCGTGGAAGTGCTAAGGGAAGAAGAAACTATTTAAATGGGATGTTTGAACTATATATTCAATTGCATCAATATTTGTTGACGACTGTGACGCCCAGAGAAAACTCCGTAGAATTGACCGTCGATGGCGATAGAACGTCGTGGAAAGAAAAGAAAAAGTTCTTTTCTTTTTTGGAAAAAAAAATTATTCACTGATGGCCATCTTACGTGATATAAGACAATTTGCATTAAATAGTACATTTAACACAATAAATTGATATTTAAAAGTGGTCGAACAAGAACCAATCTGAGTCAAACTGAGCTTCTTTACTAATTCTAACACTAATTCCTCCTCAAATAAACGTAACAAGATGGTTAAAGATACTAAATTATACGATGTTCTAGGTGTTTCACCAACCGCCGGTGATTCTGAAATCAAGAAAGCCTACAGAAAATCAGCTTTGAAATACCATCCAGATAAGAATCCAACTGAAGAAGGTGCCGAGAAATTTAAGGAAGTTTCTGCAGCCTATGAAATTCTATCCGATTCTGAAAAGAGAGAAATTTACGATCAGTTTGGTGAAGAAGGTCTAAATGGTGGTGGCCCAGGTGGTCCAGGTGGATTTGGAGGTTTCGGTGGTTTCGGTGATGATATCTTTTCTCAATTCTTCGGTGGTGCTGGTGCCGGTGCCGGTAGACCAAGAGGTCCACAAAGAGGTAGAGATATTAAACATGAAATTGCTGCCACTTTGGAAGAACTTTATAAAGGTAGAACTGCAAAGTTGGCTTTGAACAAACAAATTCTTTGTAAGACCTGTGAAGGTAGAGGTGGTAAGAAGGGTGCTGTCAAGAAATGTTCCAGTTGTAATGGTCAAGGTGTTAAATTTGTGACAAGACAAATGGGTCCAATGATTCAAAGATTCCAAGCGGAATGTGACGTCTGTAGTGGTACCGGTGATATCATTGATCCAAAGGATCGTTGTAAGACATGTAATGCCAAGAAGGTTACTAATGAAAGAAAAATATTGGAAGTTCACATTGAACCAGGTATGAAAGATGGTCAAAACATTGTTTTCAAAGGTGAAGCCGATCAAGCTCCAGACGTTATTCCAGGTGATGTTATTTTCGTTGTTGCTCAAAAGCCACATAAGCATTTCCAAAGATCTGGTGATGATTTAGTATACGAAGCCGAAATAGATTTACTAACGGCTATTGCTGGTGGTGAATTTGCACTAGAACATGTTTCAGGCGATTGGCTAAAGGTTTCCATCTTGCCAGGTGAAGTTATTTCCCCAGGTAGTAAAAAGGTTATTGAAGGCAAAGGTATGCCAATTCCAAAATATGGTGGTCACGGTAACTTGATTGTCCATTTCACAGTTAAATTCCCTCAAAAGCATTTTGCCGATGAAGATAGTTTGAAAAAGTTAGAAGAAATCCTACCCCCAAGAAAGAAGATAAGCATCCCAGCCAATGCTACTGTTGATGATTGTGTATTATCTGAATACGATCCAAGTAAATCAAGTGCTCGTAGAGGAGGCCAAAGTTACGATTCCGATGATGAAGATCAACAAGGTGGTGAAGGTGTGCAATGTGCATCTCAATGATTTGACATTTTCATTAACTCTCATAAACTCTTTGCTCAACTTCTATTAACTCATCAATATGTCGTGAGTTACCATTCTTAAGCTATAGATTTCTATTCATTCATAAATATCACATCAACTTCTTATATCTGTAAATTTATAAAGTTTAATTTCTTCATGTTCAAAAATTAATAAGTATTCATTACTTTGGTAAAGAGCGAAAATTAATCATAGAAATAAGGATACCTTTTGACAATATGATCAACATTTTGAATATGACTATTTAAAACATCGAGTCACTTTCCGGGTAAAGGTTACCTTTTTCAAATGTTTTACCGAAAACTTCCGCTGCCGCATCCTTACACCGCATCAATAAATAGTTTAATATTTGAATTTATTTCCTAAATCTTCCGATGACAGTATACCAAGATTCGGAGTATTCAAGTAATTCTCGAAGGTATCGACATTTCAAGATGGAAATAAAATTATTATTGGTAACTAAACGACCTTAATTTACTTATTTTGGGCTTACATTGGAAATAACCACCAATTGTAGCTCAAGTTAACAGATTACGCTTCAACTGTTCTCATTCCGATTAGTTCCTTGGCAATGTTGGGATGGTAAGCTCCTAATTGCTTATGGAGTCTCAATACAGGACTAGTTAGGACTTGGCTTGTTAACATTTGATATCTCCGACCTCCCCTAATCAATGCTACCATAGGTTTCTGATAATTCTTCGATAATGTTATCTGGACCGGAGAATTACGGGTAAATATGCTGAGTTTTCAGTTATTATAGGAATCAATTCCGGAATTTTCCGAAGGAAAGAAAATCCCCTGCGCGATTCCTTTGACGATGACACATACGTAGGAAGGGAAAAAAGAAAGTTCCCGTGTGTAAGAAAAATACAATGAAAAATAATATACGTAAAAATACTTATTGATATACCAAGACTATATAACTAAGAAGTACCCTTGCTCTTTCATATCGTGTCTACTAGGGCTCCAAGACTTTTTACCACCAAGTATTGAAAACAAGGTTATTTTTACTGCTCAAAGAAATTAAAATTTAAGCATCAATATGTCATCTGATAGCATATTATACACGGATGAGGATGAGGCTGGCTCCATTGAGAATCTTACAAGAGAATACACTGGTGATAACAAACCCAAAGAATTAATAGAGGCAGTTGCTTCAAAAGATGGATTATACCATTTGAATGGAACACTTTCGAGGGCAACTACTAGAGAAATAGACGGTGATTCATTACAATCATCTGATGAAGAAAAGAATGAACAAGCCTCCGAGAGTACATCCCCTTATACATTACTTACATATAAACAAAAATGGGGGATGGTTGCACTTTTAACGATGTGTGGTTTTTGGTCATCCTTAGGTTCACCAATTTATTATCCTGCTTTAAGACAACTAGAAAAGCAATTCGGTTTGGATGAAAACAAAGTCAATGTCACCGTTGTCGTATATTTGTTGTTTCAAGGTATTGCCCCAACAATTAGTGGTGGGTTAGCTGATGTGTTCGGCCGTAGACCCGTCATTCTAATAGGTATGCTGATATATGTTGTTGCTTCCATTGGTCTAGCTTGTGCTCCATCATATGGTGTTATTGTATTTCTAAGAATTATCCAAAGTATTGGTATTTCTCCTACCATTGCTATTAGTTCAGGTGTCGTTGGTGATTTCACATTGAAGCACGAAAGAGGTACTTTCGTCGGGGCTACTTCAGGATTGGTGTTGTTAGGTCAATGTTTTGGAAGTTTAATCGGTGCTGTGTTAGCAGCTGCTTGGAATTGGAGAGCAATTTTCTGGTTTTTGACCATCGGATGTGGTACCTCGTTTATAATTGCATTCCTCTTACTACCTGAAACCAAGAGGACACTTGTCGGAAACTTGTCTATCAGGCCAAAGAATCCATTTAATTTTGCTCCAGTTTTATTACTTAAACCAGTACAGAAAATGTTTAAGCTGAATGATCCTGATTATGACAGTGTAGATCCAAATAAACCCAGATTTGATTTAACTTCTGCACTTAAGATTTGTGCCCAACCAGAAATCTTATTATCATTGTTCCCTGGTGGGCTTCAATTTGCTCTTTGGACCGTTATGCTTTCGTCAATTTCTTCCACTTTGAGTGTGGCTCCATATAATTATAGATTAACCATCATCGGTGTTTGTTATTTACCAGGTGGTGTTGGTGGGTTACTTGGTTCCATGTTAACTGGTAGATTTATCGATTTCTTATACAAGAGAGCCAGAAGTGATTATGAAAGAAAGAAGGCTTCAGGTGAACTTCCGGAAGATGCTGTATTTAATACTTTTCAAGTCCGTTTAAGAGCTATCCTACCTCAAAATTTCATTGCAGTCATTTCATTCTTATTATTTGGATGGAGTGCTGATAAAGGTTGGAAAATTCCAGCCATGTTGATTACTTCCTGCGTTAGCTCCTTCTGTGCCATGAGTACCTTGTCATCATCAACTACTTTATTGGTTGATTTGTATCCCAAGAAGGCGTCTACAGCTAGTAGTTGTTTTAACTTTATCAGATGTAGTTTAAGTTCGATCTTTATGGGTTGCTTTGCCAAGATGAAGCATTCAATGACAGTAGGTGGTACTTTCACTTTCATGGTTGGTTTAATATTTGTCGGTAACTTCCTCATGTTTATTCCAATGAAATATGGTATGCAATGGAGGCTAGAGAGAGAAGCAAAAGACTTGGCAAGAGAGCAAGCAAAACATGATGAAAAAGAAGCCAGTCTGAATAAAAATACACAACAAGAGAAGAAAAAGAAGAGATTTTTCTTCTTTTAAACAAACTCGCATCTTCAATTGTACTTGATGTACAATCAGCTTATCTTTGATAGATTCATCTCACCTATTTATGTCCAACATTATTTAAGAAAGCATATAATAATACTAATAATCATACTAATAACGGTAGTAAAGTACTATGATCTATAAATAATCACTATGCCCAGAAACCTAACTTTAAAGGTTCTAGGCTTCTCAACGATACTGTGATTCCCAATTAGGGAGATGATCCAATCAAGTATCCATTTTAGGAACTCTAATGAGTGCCTGACGCGTAAAAAAAAAAGAAAGAAAAAACTTTATTTCTGAAAGGGGTCTTAACAGACCTTGTGTTCAATTGCAGAGTACTCTTTGTGCCCTGGAGGATTCGGAATACAGGATCCAAAATGGAAATCCATACCACCCCAAGCGGTAATTCATTCATGCAGTAGTAACCGAAAAGAGAAATAAGGAGTGGAGTAGAAAATAGATTCCGTTTTCTCGAGACATGGTACTTAATTTTCCTCGATGATGTGCGTGCGCTTCTGAGCATCCGACATTCATTGCTTTTTACCCCAGAAAACAGCGTGGCTCATATTATTTACCTGATCATATTTATATGCAATGGAAACGAAATTTTTCAAATCAGCTATAACAGTGATGATCATGGAGAACAAGAGACATTTTCACACACGTTGGAAACAACAAAAAGGCACATTTTACTCGAATGTCTGATGAACGTAATGAAAGGCTACAAATGCCATCTGAGGAAGCTCGAAGTCTGCCGCCGGAACCCAAGAATGGCCTGGGCATAAAACCTCCAGTGGTCAAGATAAACCAGGTGGACAAGCATAGTGATCCAATTAAGTCGCTACGAAGTAACATACTACAAAGTTTGGATGTCGGACCAGAAACTGTGGAACAAATGAATCTAATAGAAAAGGATTCATTTGATAAATACCTAACGCTATTACTGGAAAAGGAACGCTATAAAGTGGAACATTTGAAAGAAGCAAATCTGAATAAATTGAATATGATTATTGACAAATGCATATCGTCTGATAAATTTTCTGTCTTGACCATCGAGAAGATCCTAACATTTATTACTCCTTCTCCAGAAAACGAGAATGTAATACCCAAATCGGCATCTTCGATACTATCAAACATGAGGACGAAAAGAGGGAATTCGATGAGTCCTAAAGGTCATCATAAGTCATTTTCCGATGTTCCATTACTTCCGGTACCCAATGCTTCACCTCAACCAACACAATTCTCACATAATCAACAGATGCCAATGATTCCGTCTACTATGGGAGGTCCGCCTCATTATAATTCTAGTCAAAACATGTACATGAATCAACAAACAGATTACTACAGCGAAAGAAACATGAACGCCCCATATATGGGACAGTATCAAAATAATCAACCGCAATTTCAAAATTTTAGTCAGACTGGTCAGACGATGATACCGAGCTACCCGATGAATCCACAGATGCAGAGTCAAGGATCATCACATGAATTGCATCAGCAGTACCAATCAAAACTATACAACCAGGAGGGACGAAATTTAGCACCTCCTCATTTTGTTAATGCATCTAACAAAAGAATGCAAGGACATAGAAGGACAAGAAGTGCTACTGTCTTACCACCAAATTCGAAACGTAGTTTTGGGAGGTCGCCTGGTACTATAATTCAAGGGACACCTCGAAAACCTGTCAGTTTTTTGATTCATACACCAAAGCATCCACCACCAACTTGATTCTCATTATAGATTTTTTTCAAAAAACATATACTTTTCACATTCAAACTTATCATATAGCATATAGACAACATTTAATAACTAAATCGTTTACTACTTTTATCTAACTGCTTAGGTTTTCTTTTGATTTTTATGTCAAATAAACGGCTCTCAGCTTTAGTCGCATAATTGTAATTGCAATCTGGAAAAGAATGTATTAAGGAATATAAATGTAAAAAGTGTCTTAAAGATTTAAAGTATATAAAGAAAAACAGATACAAATGCATACATTCTAAAATGTATGTCGAAAAAACAAACTAAGGTAGACAGACAAAAAAGTGGGTAACAAAAGATAATAATACATTCAAAAAAAAATCAAAATAAAGTTAGATCCTAATTGTAAAGGACGAATTTAGCCTTACCAGATCTAACAGCAACGGTACAACCGTCTTCACCACCAACGAAGCTACCATTTTCGTAGTAACAGTTACCGTCGACTTGAGAGTTATCATCAGCGGCAACAATCTTAACGTTAAAGTTTAATGGAGATTTGTTGTTTGGATTTGGAATCAAAGATAAGTAACTGATACCGTTAGTGGAACCAGCACCGAAGTTCAATGGAGCCCAGTTACCGACACCAGATCCATCAGTACCCCAAACACAACCATCTTCCACAGAAACACCGGCGTTGTTAACGTAGTATTGAGCAGAAGTCTTCAAACCTCTCCAGGTGTAATAAGAATCTTGGTCCACAACAGTTAATGGTAAAGTATTACCGGCTTCGACATAAGTTGGAATGACCATATTTTCAGTACCTGGATAATCAGTTCTACAGATAGCAACACCTTGGCTCAACTCAGAGACAACATCAGCGGCTTCAACACCCCATTCACATAAGTAATCAGTGTTAGTGTTGGAACGGTACAAGAAACCGTTCTTACACAACAAACCACCGACAGATCTACCATCGGCAGGTTGTTCAGATGGCCATTGGGTCTTGGACATACCTGGTTGACAAGCGTAAGAACAGTAAGAACCTTCCTTACAAGAACCACCAGTGGAGGTATCAGTATTTTCAATACCAGACCAGCCGTTACCGCCAACCCAGTCGACGGAGATGACACCTTGACCAGATGGGAATTGGTCACAGGCAATGGTACCATCTTCAAACTTGGATGATGGACCAGAGAAAGAAGCTAAATCACCGTAGATACCGTTAGAGCTGGAAGAACTGGAAGAACTGGAAGAAGAAGCGGCGGCGGTGGAAGCTTGAGGAGCGACAGATGAAGCCTTGGATTGAGCTGGTGCCACAGTAGAAGTAGTCTTGGCGGAAGTAGTGGTTGGAGCAAGGGTAGTGGCAGTGGTGGCCGTAGTAGCAGCGGCAGAAACAGCCTTCTTGTCTGCGTTAACAGTTGCAGTAGCAACTGGAATTTCGTTGACGTTAGTGGCTTCAGCAAGGGCTGGAGTTAAAGTCTTACCGTTACCATCAACGACGACGGTTTCGTAGACGTACTTAACAGCAACGGCTCTCTTGTGTTGATGGCCGTGGTTAACTTGAGGCAAGGCAGAAGCCATAGCAGCGGAAGAAACAATTGATGCAAAGGACAAAGCAGTAGAGAATTTCATTTTTTAAATCTGAATATATGAATGTGAGAATGTCATTGTTAGTATAGCTGGTTCGTTGAGCGTAAATTGGGTCCCTTTTGTTTTCATTAGCGTAAGCTTTCTTGATATTTGTTCTTGTCGTTGTTGTTTACTCGAGAATACTTACTGAGAAAAGCACGCAGAGCGAAAAAGAAACGACGCGAAAAATCTCGAAGACGAAATCAACAAATCAACAAACGAGATCTCCAACAAACAACAACTGAACACTTCTCGAGGGAAAAGTAGTCAATTGCAATTGAGTAAAGGAGATTAAGCATTCTGTAGACTTGAAGCCAAGTTTTCAAAGTTTAGAAAGTTCAAATCTGTGATTTTCTTAGATTAGATCTTAAACTAAATTCGATAGTAAAAACAAAGGGTAAAATGGGCATAAAGGTAACATACTTTTTTTGGTTGAAGTTCTTAATAACAAAGGAAAGTGTATTAGTCTTGGAAAATAATCAATAGATTGAAAGGAGTGTAAATAGTTGGATAATAATTTTTTTCGTAGAAGTGAAAAAAAATAGTTTTAAAGGAGTGTAAAGGTTTAGTTATTTGTTTTCTGTTCTTAAAGAAGCAATAGTAGCAGTCTTTGACTTTGTTATTCGATGTTTGGTTGTTGTTAACTTGAAGCTATCTTTAAAGAAAGTTGGAGATAAAGAAGAGGAAGTTGTTGTTTGTTTTGGTCGTCGAAAAAGAAAACATTTTTCCTTTCTTTTTCGCGATCGTAAACGATAATGCGGGTAACGAAAAAGTTTTTGGCGTTTGGATTACGTAACGTATTATTTCTATAGAGGACCTTATTTATTATTACGAAGTAGTACTTATCAGTGACTGAATTGAACTTAGAAGGGCGTAATTAATGAGACTCAAACCTGGTTTGCATTGAAGTCGAATTGGTTGTACTAGGTAATTCGTTCTTGTTAGTTGTTGGTAATATTGACTCTGAATCAATGTCGCAGTCTCCCTTTAGAAGCTTACGATGGCGATATCTTTGTATTGGAGGCCAAATATACAGATATGTCGTCCCTAGGAGACATAATATGGTCCATAAGATACACACGGCAGCGTAAATCGTACCAATGACTCTGAATGCAGAAAGTGGGACAAATTGCTCGTATTGAACGTGAATTTCAGTACTACCAAGAGACATGGTCCCCATGGGGAAAGTTACTGCCCAGAAACCCTTATGGAAGGAATATATTCTACTTTTTTTACCTGTATCATCATCTTGAATCTCTGTCGTACAATATGAACATATTGATACGAAACATATGATAGTGAAAAAGTATCCCATGGATTGTAAAGCCAATGCCAATGATAGCCCTATAATTTTGAAGGACCAGGGGATAGCAGTCAGTAGAATAGCTTGTTGCAAATTCTGTCCCGTTGGTTGTGGATAATATTTTTCCACATAGACCTTTATATTATCTGTTAATAAAAGGATACCAAAACTGCCTTGTCCCAATGGTCCCAGGACTAAGAATAATGTAAATACCTGAGACATTGCAGGTAATTTATTAACATATAAACTCCAGAAATAGATGGTTATTAGGATGAAAACAAATATGAGGGCATGAAGCCACAGAAGAGCTGTGATCACGAGTGTCAGCAGTTGGATATTTCTATTGAATGTTCTTGCAAATAAATCTTTCATGGTAAATAAGCCGGCACTTGAGGCAGCCACAACTAGGGGTACAACAGCTAAGATTAAAACACTTTTCAAATTCGTGGAAGCCGTCGTTAGTAGTAGATCTTCGGTATTATCATTATCATTTTTGGAATAGTAGCTTTGCCATATTAAGAACGTAATACCCCATGCAATGAGAAGAGAGATAAAGAGATCATACCACCAAATTGCATACACAAATATCATTATTCTTCTGGAATGAGCTGTATGGCTCAGTTCATTTTCAGCTAGGTTATGTAGATAATTCAACAATGTGATTATGCCCATGGGATAAGTTCCCCAAAAGACATTATGCGACATATTTCTGAAATAAAAATCATAGTATTCTTTGAAAGATTTCTTCTTGATATACCAAATCAGATGTATTATACAAAATATTTGCAGGAAAATAAACAGCAATGATGCAATAGCAAACATGATGTATGAGCAAATCTTCAACCATTGAGCAGGATATGGGAACGAATATAGTATATCTGCTGAAATACCTGTCCCCATAACCATGACAAATAGATAGGGTTCAAAATGTCTGATGACCCTATGTGGGTCAAAGGAAAGTGACAACATATATTGAGCTTGGAAAGCAATAAAATTTGTAAGTGTCTATGGTGGCCTCTTCTCTATGTCTTTAATATATATTGGGAGAGCATTAGTTGTTCGTATCAGATCTGGATTACCTGTTTATATATTAAGATGCTCTCTTAGTTGGTACTAGTTTTCCAAGAATGGAGCTGATCGGAACTTACCAAAAGTTAAGGACGATATGTTCATTAAGAGACAACAAACCCGCTCAAGGGAGAAAATGTACAAATATGGATAGCAGTTCTTTAACCTTGAAAAACAAAGTTAGATGAATCTAAGGACGTCCCATGACGTTGAATGGGTCTTTTTCAGAGAGCTTGCTCGCAAAATAGCATTAACCTTAAAACAGCATCCGTAGAAAATCGGCACTACCCTCTTCAGATTCAAAGTCCGATTCTATTTTAGCACCGTTACTGGATAAAGCACGTACAAGATGGGGCTTGTCCCTAAAATGTGCCGTAAATAACAAGTATGCATGACACATTTTAAAGTTATTTCTCACTAGTTTAGTAGTTAGTTTACCAACATAGTCCGGACCTTTACTTCCTTCTCTTCCAAAGAACTTTTTTGGTTTTTTATTCGTATTCTATATAGGATACTACGTCATATGTATAATAGAAATCCAATTGAAACTGCTTAGATTCCATTATTCCAAGTTGGAACAAAGGATATGAAGAGTAGCTTGTTCCGAATGGGTAAATCTTATATTCAAGCGCAAGTTAATAACTTAGATAAGCTGATATCTATTTCCTTGCTTCACATAAATATTCTAAAACTAAAATATCTCCTCGTTACGATGGCCTTAAAGAACCCAGTGGGATTACTTGAAGAATCTTTACGATAGCAACTTAAAGCTAAGCATTCAAAACTGGCATAAGATGTACGCTTCTATGGGGGTTTTCCATATACCCTTACAGAAATATTTGTGCTGGAACCGAATATTCTACAAGATGGATAGGATACGTCTATCAAAGAGCAAGTTGTTCCACAACGAATGAAAAAGAACAATATAGAATATGATCAAAAAGAAAAGAATAATTTTAGAGTTTGACAAAAAAGTTGTAGAACATTCTAGAAAATTCTATGATCAGAATAGGCTTATCCGACGACGTCTGAATATCTCTGGTTTCTATGTGAAGAAAATATTTCTACCCAAATGGAAAACTATATAAAGGGTAAGAAAAGTTAGAAAGAATGTATTGGTTAAATATTAGTTTAGATATTATATATTTTATTATATAGAAAAAACCACGAAGAAAATATTGTATATTAATAATAAAAATGAGTGAACAAAGTAACCCTACCATTGCTCTACAAGATAAGGAACACAAATCTTATCAATTTGAATCTTGACTGTAAGGTAAGACGGGAAGAACAAAATCAAATAGTTGGGATATTTAAGGTGGGAGTTGGTCAGTGTTTATGACCCTTTTGTATTTATTATTATAATATATATTACTTAGGTAATAAATAAAAGAATACTTTGAATTAAAGGATTACTCCTAACAATTTATGAAGTTTTATATTAATTAGGTAGGGAAAGTATTTCTTTGAATTTAATGGACCCCATATTGTAAGAAATTAATTTGGGAATAATAGAAAATAACTTGAAAATCAAATTTTTTCAAATTTACTTCAAATAATCTGTTGAAAATATACCCATTTAACAAATAAAACCCATACAGGACGTTTCTGTAAAATTAGATATGATTTTAGCTAATGTCTATAAAGTCCGTGTCATTAAAATTATCCGTTACCCGCAAGCACGTTTTGAAATTTTTTGCGATGAGATGAAAAAATAATTAAAATGTTCCATAGGCCTATGGAAGATTAGTTAACATATTAACGTTATGATCTACTTACCATAGCTTGTATTTATAGAGGAAGACTGCCCTCGAGAATCTTATTAATACCAATAACCCATGTCTTCATTTTCGAAAACATCACAGTTGCAAGCAACGTCGGCAGTGAATAGTCTGCTATCAAACATACTTCCCGGTTCTTCAAAAATTAAAGTTAGAAATGAAGATCAATTAACGTCAAGGAAGAAACAAAAGAAGTCAAAGGCTCAATTAATTGATCAAAATTTAAAGAAAAGAGTAGAATTACAGGAGAGAGACGTGTTCAAAATCAAAAAGAAGGAGAAAAAGCAACAGAAGAATAAGATCAAATCTCGAAAGGTAGAACATCAACAATTAGATCAATTAGCAAAATTGGAAGTACTAAAGAAACACAAAAAAGAGGGAACTTTGACTCCAAGAGAACAGGAGTATTTGAATAAAGTAATTAAATTAAACACAGCCAGCGCTAAGTCATGGGAGCTAGATGATGAAGAAAAAGAAGAATTAAAAGAAATACAGAAATTTATATTAGATAAGACAACCTCTTCAAGGGACTTGAAGAGAAAGAGCAAGAGAAGAAACAAAGTCAAGCAGTTTAAAGAAGATATTAAGCAATCAACTAATAATGTATCCGATCACAGATATCCTGGTTTAACGCCTGGTTTAGCTCCAGTTGGATTAAGTGATGAAGAGGAGTCATCTGAAGAAGATGATAATGGGGAAGATTATTAAATACCACACATGGGAAAATAAACATCATGTATTTTAATTCCTTAAATAGAAAGACTGATATTTTTTGCATCATCAAATAATAAAATATAGAGTTGTAACTAACATTATACGTATTTATCAGGCCGTCTATTATTTATTTGAAAAAACAAAGTATATCTAATATCCAAGGCAGAATGCCAAGTCTTATCTATTCGAATGGTACCTGTCCCAACTCAAAATAAGCCTGTCTTGTATCTATGCATTGCTTACGTACAATTCTCTTCTTATCAGATAATGGTTTCAATAATCCATTTATGACATCAGCTTTGAATTCTTCACAATAATTAATAGGTACCGTTGTCGTTAATAGTTCAAGTAATTGTAAGGACAATAACCTTACGCTGATTGTATTATACTTTTCAGGAAGAACTAATTTCAATAGTATTGGAACCAAAGTATTAACATTGTCTGTCACTAGCTGATGGAACTTCTCAGCTGTATCTTTTAAAGTTCCAAGAGATGAAACTCTCACCTCTGCATTTGGCATTTCTAAAGCTTGTAACAATAATGGCAATAAATCGTTCATGAATGGTTCTACTAAAGTACTTGGAGTATGCTTCAAAACTAGAGATAAAGCCGTCAAATAATTACACTTCACGGTCAGCACTGTAGTTTGTTTATATGAATCTACCAGAATTTGGAAGATATCACCAAAGAATTTTTGTTTATATAACAATTTGACATTATTATTCCAGTTAATTCCCTTGAATTTTTGCAAAGAATTAATGTCAATGACAAACACTTCAAATAATTTGGCAACGAAAGGTCCAACTTGTTCGTCAGATAAAAATTTGATGAAATTTTCAAGTATCTTGGTAGAGAACTTAGAATTTTTCATGACCAAGCCTCTTCCTAGCCATGTCATAATCTCTAAATTAATGATCGATTTATCGGAATAATCGAAGAACTGTTCGACAACATCTTCTGATAGCCACTTATTACTTAAAACCATCAACAATTCCAAATACCCAACATTCTCAAATCTAGATTGAATTAAACCATTCTTTTTCAATAAATTTATGGTCATTTGGAGCACCTCTTGAGCACTTTCAAATTTTATATTTTTATCCAAGCCACATAGAATTTTAGTATAAGGTAAAGTAAAACGAGATGGCTTCTCCAAAATTTGAAATTCATCTATGAAAATACCATTATATCTATTCAATTCTTCCTGGTGGGTAGAAATGGAGGCCTTCAAATTCATGAAGAATAACACGTTAGAAAGTAAAGAAAGGTTGTGGTCATCAGTTGCAATTGGTGCATCAGTTATCATGATTTTTAATAAATCTGGTTCTACGGTGGATTTGATAAAGTCCGCATCTTCTTCTGTAATCAATGAAACATTGTTTTCAAATAAAGAGTACAATGTAGAAAGTAATAGGAAACAATAATCATTGGAAGAACCTATCTTTGAAACAACAGATAACTTAGAGCATAAATAAATGATACTTTCTTGAACCAATATATGTCTTGAAGTGGTAAAATCTAAAATTATTTTTAAAATTCTTTCAATTGGAATCACTTCATCGTCGGTGAAATGGATAAATTCACTTGCATTATTTGGCAATAAATCTAACATTCTCTTGAGAGAAATTTCAAAGACGATATCTTCATAAAAATCGCTAATGACTTTTAGACCTTCTAGACATGCATAATAAATATTCTTATTAGAATCAGTTAAAATTGTTTCGGTCATGTATTGAACAATTAGGGATATTTCGTCTCTACTTAGGTACCCCACCATTTTTATCATTTTAGTGAATTGGATAACTGATAAAGTTCTCACTGTCACTTCTAACTTGGAGTTACCAGTCAGACCCATCCCCAAAATCATTAAGATCTCATCCTTATATTCAAACATTTTATTATCTGGGACAATGACTTGACCTAGAGTTTCCTTTTTAGTTTCACCAAAAACATTGACGTAAGCATCAAGAAAAAACGATAAATTCATTAATAGTAACTTCAGCTTTGGAATTTCTGAAGTATTTTCAAGGAACAATGGTAAAGTTTCCGTGATGACTTTATTAAATGTGATCAAATTAGCACTTGCAATTGAGGCCAAAATATTACAACTTTGTTTCAAATCCTTATCATAGGTGAAGTTAGGTTTCAATTCTTCAAATACATGGTAGAAGAATTTTTCAAATTCGTCATCATCAAATGCTTCCAGCTCAAATGCCAACGACTTCATGACATCTAAAGCCACTTGATAATTACTTTGGACTGACTTCTTTGCATTCACAACTTCGTTGGTTACTGGATTCAGCATGCTTGATTCGGTACCTTCACTATTATGGATTAGTTCGAACTTCAAAGATGTCCAAAGTGGCAACCATGATTCTACGCAATGTCTCCCACCATAGCTGTCAATACATGCCTTCATTGTCAATAGAGTATCATTTTTAACGTTTGGAGAAGAAGCTGACATCTTATCAATCAAGTTACTAAATACATCATGGGCAAATATGGAAGAAGATGATAGTGCTGATCTCAAGGCTAATTTTAAATCTGAGTTAGAGATCTTATATGGATCATTCTTTGGTGGCTTGAAGGTGATGGGGAAATATGCAAAAAGGATATCAAATAAAGGTTCTTTGAATTCCTCTACATTCTCAAATTCTTGTGTAACAATTTTATTTAGTTTGAAGGAGATTAATAAATTCTTTGGATCCTTTTCACCAGTGGCAATTTGAATAAAAGTGGCTATAAAAAGGTTATTTAATGTAGGAGTACCAACAATCTTATCCTTGGAAGTTCGAAACATAGTTTCCAATATTTGGAATGGGAAAAATCTGGTAGCAGCCAAAAACTTACCTGCGTCATATTCATCCTTCAAGAGTTCCAGTAAAGCAGTAATTTCGGTAACTGAGATATATTTCATTCCCATCAATGAATTCATACCGTCTAATGTACTCTTCATTAGAACGTCGTCATCAAATTTTGACTTGTAAAAGTTAAAGATGACAGATATTTCATTCCTTAACAATTGATCTGGGTGTAACTTGGAGAGCACGCAAGAAAGACAATGCAATGCCTTCTCTCTCTTCGAATCTTCTTCGGATGTCAAGTTCTCCTTCAAGGCAACTATCACATCCAATAACTTGATCTTCTTATTTGTAATATATTCTGTTATTTGAGTAGCAATCTCATCAGCCTTTGGCTCATTAACTTCCGCATTGGCGATGAAAGTTATAATGGCGGCATCAACCAAATCCTTATATTGAGTAGCGCCCATCTTAAAGCAGCAAGTACCGAGATGCACGAGGACAGTAGCGATTGGACTTGATAATAAGTAGGAACCTACCGTTTGGTCCTTTAAATGTAACTTTAGATGCTCTATGATGGGTTCTAATACTGAAAAGTCATCTTGAATCATAGAAATTTCACCAATTAATATGCGGTGTCCGGATGTGTACTTACTAATTGAAAAATTCCTGAGTCAACCACACAAGCGCCGAGCAAAAGAAGCCAATAGTAGTACCTTTATGAAAGTTGTCATGTTCTCCAATGCTGTGCCATATTATGGATTATTCATACAGTCTGAACTAATGCATTTTAATCACTTTAGAGACCGAACCCTAGGGTGCCCTGGAATACTAAACCCTATGTAGCGAGCGACGGCGCCAAACCCTAAAGGGTACACAGAAAATTCCGCACCGACCCGTTTGTTGTTCTTTTTTCTTTGTTTGTTTTGATTATTGAATTGCAAATTATGATGAATTAATTTCTCCAGTGGATGAATGGAATCAAAAATATCTTCTGAAGGCATCAATTAATAACCTTACCGGTCCATCATAATATCAATACACAGAATCGTCCAGTGATTCTATTTGCCAGATTGCGAATTTTTTATTCCCTTTTGAAGTCGCAGTTTTTCCCAGGTAAAGTACTAGACGTTGATTTGATTACCATTGTCAATAAATAATATACACATCCTAGTCATCCCTCAATATTATACTCATACTTTGGTTTAAGATTCGGTTTTCCATTTATATGCCCAGTGATGTCAAATAATAATAATAAAGCTTCAGGATCATACACTGCTAAGGAACATCAAGAGTTCGTCAATGCTGTAATATCCGCACTAGAAGCACCAGAGACTCCGACCACAGTTTCCTTGGAGTATTCAAACGTTAAGAATGATGCTGCTGAAATTCAAGCCTATGCAAAATTGGCAGGTTCTAATTGGACTTATTATTTGAAAGAAGTGGAAGTTTCTATTGGAAGAAACACAGAACCTACGGCCAATAGTCAATATAATGAAAAACCTGTAGACATTGATCTAGGCCCTGCAAAAGTGGTATCGAGGAAACATGCAGTGATTAAATATAATAGAGAACAAGGTGGTTGGGAATTACATGTATTGGGAAGAAATGGTGCTAAAGTTAATTTTCAGAAAATCCAATCCGGTCATAATGTTTTGCCCATCAGATTATCTTCTGGTACAGTACTAGACATTGGTGGAACACAAATGATGTTTATATTACCAGATCAGCAACCTTATATTTCTCCCTTATGTTTAGAAGCTTTGATTCCAAGACTATTTACATCGTACGGAATGAAAGGTAACGAAAATAAAATACTACACGACGTCATTAGAGAGTCAAGATACTTCCAAGACTTTCAACAACAACAAGGCTCTCAGCAAGGCTTGGAACGTGGTGAGATTAATGACTCAGAACAACAACAACAACAACTGAAAAACCAGCCACAACAACAAAAGGTGAAAGCGTTCAAGATGTATGGCAGTGGAAATTTAAATTATCCCAATGGAACCCAATTTGTCAATCACCAGACACCAATGAATTCATCTGATATGTTCAATGTTAATGATGTCGGAAGAAGGTCATCAAACACTTCTTCAGGAGGGACTCTCCCCGATTCAAGAAACATGTTAACCTCATCATTTCCTCAATCGTTAGACTACGCCTCCGATCTTTCTCGAGATGAGAATAAAGCTGTGAAACCACCACATTCATATGCTACCATGATTACTCAGGCAATCCTATCCACTCCAGAAGGTGTCATTTTATTAGCTGATATTTACAAGTTCATTTCATCGAACTATGCATATTATAGATTCGCCAAATCAGGTTGGCAAAACTCAATCAGGCACAACTTGTCTTTAAATAAAGCCTTTGAAAAGGTTCCAAGAAAACCAAATGAACCAGGTAAGGGTATGAAATGGAGAATAAATGCAGAATATCAAAATGATTTTATTACAAAGTGGAATACTGGTAAAATTGGCAAGATAAGAAGAGGCTCTTCAGTGGCTAGACAACTTCAATTACATATGTCCAAATTCAATTCTTTGCCCAGTTCGAATCCTGCACAAAACCAAGTAGTAGGCCAACAAACTCAACTAAATCAACCACCTCCAGCGCCTCTCCCCCAACGACAACAACAGCAGCAAAGAATGGAACCGCAGCAGCAGCAGTTTATGATTCAATCACAACAGTCACAAGCTTATACACCGGTGAATCAATTAAATCAACAACCAAGCCGAAATGGGCCGCCAATTATAAACGTACATAATGTGAATAACGATGTTCCTCCACACTATCCGCTTGGTTTGATACCGGAGCGTCCTCAAACCGATATGAACAATAACCAAATGAAACCACCATCTATGCCAGCACATTTAAGTAGGAATGCAAGTAATAATGCTCTAGTATCATTTACAAAAGCTGCTTCCAAAATTCAAAATAGTATTTCACAGCAGAAAGCTCTACCACCAATAGTGACGGGAGCTCAACCACAAACCAACTTATCTCAGACGGACCCGTCCTCAAATCAGCTAAATGGAGCATCAACTAACATCCAACTTTCGCCAACGTATGATTCCTTACTGCGCTCGCCTACGAAAGCGTTTCATATCAAACAAATGGAAGCATATACACCAGAGAGAGGCAGTGGACTCCAGAATCGCTCCCCTCTTAATAATAACTATTCAAACCAGAATATTTCAGGTAACGCTGCCACCCTAAACACTAATAATAATAGGAAATTAGCTGCACCTGTATCCTCACTAACCGTTACCAATCTGGAGAATAATCCAAAGTTTACTCCCTCATCCAATAAATCACAAGGAAATAGAAGCTCGCCCAATGTCTGGAATCTTCTACAATTTAGTTCTGTTAATAACACAGCATCCATCATCAATAACAATGGTAGCAATCAACCGGAGACTAATATATCTAGTGAATCTAAGGAGATGGCTTCATCCCCATTGAAAAGACACGATGATTCGGATCCTGCAGACGGTACTAATGGAAAAAAATTAATGCTAGACACCGATGGTGCCAAGATTAGTGTGGTCAACGACTTATAGATAGAATTGTTTTACACCACATACATTTTGTTCAGTTCTCCAACACACATAATTATTTTTGCTTCTTTTATATACATGGGTTCATTGACGTTCCCTTTATCCCTTTTTGTATAACTACATATATTATTTACTCATGCATATTTGTTAATTTAAAGAATTGAGTTAAGGGTTCTATTATAGGTCTCAAAGCCTTTTGATTCTTCAAGGTGATGGTTCTTCCACTAATCATACTGAGAAAATTCAAGACTAACATTTAAAAACCCATACCCTGTACATCCGTACATTTATTTTTGTTTTTTCTGAAAATATTTGAAACCCGAAGCGCTCTGTGCCGAGATTCCGTACTAAACCCAGAAACTTAGGCTGAATCATGAAACTTCCTTAGGGGGAATGGGGCCCACATTTCCTGATCCTGTGGGCAGACGTTTCCTTACGATCCCGCCTAGACTTCTCGCCAACTTTCAAGGGCCACTAGGTAGGAGGTTGCTATGGTCTCTGAGCAGGACTGGGCCATAGTGAATTTTCATACTATTGAAATCAGCAGAGTCTTCTTAACAGGGTATATTATTGATTAAGCATCTGGATACTAGATTCACTTCAACCAAGTAACCAACCAAATAAGATGTCCAAGTTTGAACCAGTCTTCGTTATTGATGGTATGTACACATTATACACTAAGAGGAAGGAATAGAATCATAGCTAGAGTGAGAACTGTTAATCCAAAAACGTGAATATATTATTGAGGAATAAACTAGATGCACCCAACGCACCACGAACCTAAATCATGTCTTATATCTACATCATTAATGCATTAAGAAGTTGAAAGAATACAGAAAGGAATTAAATTACGAATCTAAAGAAATCTTCCTAGTGCCAATCATGCGATAAAGACATGACGTTAACTAATATAACAATACTTTTGGAAATTTGATGAATTATCAGACTATTAAGCTCTCTGATCCTCTATTGACGATAAAAGTAACTTTTTACTAACAGTTGATGAAATTTTTTGCAATTTCAATCCATTTTAACTAGGTAAGGGCCATTTAGTCGGTCGTTTAGCCTCCATTGTTGCCAAGCAATTATTGAATGGTCAAAAGATCGTTGTTGTCAGAGCTGAAGCTTTGAACATCTCTGGTGAATTCTTCAGAAACAAGTTAAAGTACCACGATTACTTGAGAAAGGCTACTATCTTCAACAAGACCCGTGGTCCATTCCATTTCAGAGCCCCATCTAGAATTTTCTACAAGGCTGTCCGTGGTATGGTTTCTCACAAGACCGCCCGTGGTAAGGCTGCCATGGAAAGATTAAAGGTCTTTGAAGGTGTCCCACCACCATACGACAAGAAGAAGAGAGTCGTTGTTCCAAACGCTTTGAGAGTCTTGAGATTGAAGCCAGGTAGAAAGTACACTACTTTAGGTAAGTTGTCTTCTTCCGTTGGTTGGAAATACGAAGATGTTGTCTCCAAGTTGGAAGAAAAGAGAAAGGTCAGATCCGCTGAATACTACGCCAAGAAGAGAGCTTTCAACAAGAAGGTTACCTCTGCTACTGCTGCTGCTTCTGAATCTGAAGCTGCTAAGCAATTGGCCACCTTCGGTTACTAAGTTATTGGTCCTTTAAATAATTGAGAAATTATTTATTTAACAAATTACTTTTTACTTTCCATATCAATATAAAAATTTAAAAAACAACATCTTTTCATATTTTTCTCAGATGAGAGTATTATGTAGGTTCTTACGTAGACTTATAGAGTTCGTTACCCTTCAAAGTGATGAATTAGCACAATGCACAAACTTATCGGTAGAGAAGTGCTTTACAGTCTTCACTGTATATAATAATTCGTATGGATGCTTCCGATAACATTAATATTAGATATTAATAATATTTAGTTATATGATTAGATATATATATATATACATGATAATGGTCAGATAATAAATGACTCAGGGACCTGATAACTAGAGTGTATGAAACCTTTCTTCATTCCCTTTTCCATATTCTGGTGTAGTCGCTTAAACACTTGGTAATGGAGACAACAAATTAAACAAATTTGGTCTGTTTGGAGTGTGTGCCCATCCTAGATATAATACGAATGGTATCCAACCGTAGTGAGCCACATTGTGAGTCAAATCTAAAATCTTGGAGATACGTTCTTTGGATTCATCGCTTAGGATAAAGGAAGGAAGAAAATTCATTATTAATTAAGTTGTGCAAATAGAGGGAGAGATAGATTAGGTCCAGGCTCTAGACTGTGTATACTGGGAAGTTCAGATGTTTTGTTGAATTAAACCTTTGAGAGTTGATTTAATTTTAACGTTAAAGGACGCTCGCTCCATTGGTAGTCGTTCCGTTGATAGCGATTGGAAATAACCTGACAGAAAATACTAATTGAAGAACGCTGTTCGTTTTCCTTATATATTATTTACGATGCACTCAATGGAAGAGCTGATTTAATAGAGTAGTTTTTACAACAAACATAAGAATAAATAGATGAGAAGATAGGCCATAAATATTCAGAAAGGGCAGAAAATTTGTTATAGAAGGGTTATCACAATAATAATTCCAGAGGATTTTCAATGACAGTCTTCAATTCCTTCATAAAATCTGCACCTTTTGCACCGTCGATGGTTCTATGATCAAATGTTCCTGTTATTGTCATTTGTTCGTCAAAACAGAATCCACTTTCAGCACCGGCATCTTCTACAGCAACTTTTTTAACGGTCCCAATAGCTAGGATAGTGGATTGAGGTGGATTAATGATCGAGGTAAACATAGAAATAGAATCGTTCATACCCATATTAGATATGCAGATGGTACCACCTTGAAATTCTTCAGGAGCCAATTTATTTATCTTTGCACGTTTCACTAATTCCTTCACTTCATTAGAAATTGTCACTAAACCCTTAGAGTCGGCATTTTTCACAATTGGGGTTAGTAAACCTGTTGGTGTAGCGACTGCTACTGAAACATCCACATTCTTGAATTTCCTAATAATATCTTGTCCATCTGGTCTCCAATAGGCATTGGCATCTGGAACTCTCTTGGCGGCAACAGTGACAGCTTTAATTAAGATATCATTTATGGATAACTTATATTTGTCCTTGGCTGTTGAATTCAAAGATTTTCTTAATTTTAGTAGTTTCGATACTGAAATATCAGAAGAAATAATGTAAGATGGGATACCCTGCGTAGATTGTAGCAAACGATCACCAATAATTTTTCTCATATTGGAAATTTCAACATCTTCATACGAGGAAATACCAGTACCCGAAGTTGAGGAAGGTCCCTTTGGTGAAGCTGCTGTGGCGGTTGCAGCTTTCTTTTGTTGTTCCACTAACTTTAGAACGTCATCTTTAACAATTCTTCCATGTGGACCAGAACCCTTGAAACCCTTTAAAGCTACACCATTCTCCAAAGCTATTTTCTTTGCCAAAGGTGAAGCAATAATTCTTCCAGTAGTATCTTCTTGAGTGACTGGCGATGATTTCTGTTCTTTTGATTTTTGAGTTGGTTGCTGTTGAGCGTTAATCTTTTCAGGTTGTTGTGGCTTTTCCTCTTTCACTTCCGTAGTAGTAGTAGTAGCTGCTGCATCTGCTGAATCTTCAATTTTAAAATCTTTAAAGGCGGCCACATCGTCTGCATCCTCCACGTAAACTGCGATTGGTTTATTAATTGGAACATCTTTGGTTCCCTCGGGGACCAAGATCTTGGCTAAATATCCATCATCTTGGAATTCGAAATCCATTTGAGCCTTATCAGTTTCCAGTTCCGCAAGGACGTCCCCTGGAGCCAATTGATCTCCCACCTGCTTGGACCATGCAACCAAGTTACCATGTGTCATAGTGGGAGATAGGGATGGCATACCTATTATGGTATGTGCGGGATACGAGGCATATGAAGCGGTCAATTGCAATCTTAATTGCGTGCGTAGTTGAGATCTTAGGGAGGTGCTCGAAAATCTTGGAATGGCTCTTAGGAGGGCAGACATCTTCTTTCAGTTCGAGTCGTTGTTTTTGTTTGGATTGTTGTCTCGCAGGAAAGGGTCTGCCTGTTTTCTCCTTTTAACGTTCGTTACCTCCCATTTGAAAAACATAGCACTATATTATCGATGAGGCGACTGACGCCGATATAAGCCTTACAGGAAAGAACAACGACACAATATATATTAGGTATATACTATATGAACCAACTGTCTAGGGTGATCACCTTCTTCGAATTCTGGTCATCGAGGGTCCATTGTTGGGCCATATTTTTCTTGGAATTTATAAAATCTTCCTCCCACTCGATTGGTATCGATCCATTATTACCGTCCTTCATCAACGTCTGACAAGTCTGCCAGGAGAACCTGACCATTTCTATGGGCCACCCAAACAATGGAGTTTGCGTTTCCCTTAACCATTTAACGGTCTTGGGGTCCGATGGGTACCCTGACCCTATTATTTCATCATCAGATCGTTTTAATGATTCCACTAGTATATCTCTTGTTACTTTAGCCACAACACTAGCGACACTAACCACGCAATACAACGAATCGGCCTTCTTAGCCACCGTGAATGCACCCACCTCGGGGAACCTATCCTCCAATTTTTTCTGATAGCTAGCTGGTGGACCCACAGTGTCCACGTAAACGTGACTCAATTGAACACCTCTATCTAGGACACCTTTAATTAAATCCATGGTCACATCATGAGCCTGCTGGTTCAAATTGTAATTCTTTGAGGGCGGAAACCTCAGCATCCCACTAGAGATGTCCGTTGGTGTAATGACTGTAGTGGCATACCCAACATCTTCAATGTCTCTTGTCTCGTACATCTTATGGAACAAGTCTCTACGAACCGCATCTGTTAGTTTCTTCGAGTCGTCGAAGTCGTAGTGTGGGATCAACACTTCATCTTGGTACTGACTTGTGCAGTAGCTGATACCGTACACCATGGGTCCCAGTACAGGACCTCTTCCTGCTTCATCGACACCCAAAATTACCGGAGAGTCGCCCTTCAGCACTGATAGCGGCACAGGTGAAAAATGTGTTTTCGTATGCAGGGACCCAATGGAGTCTGTCACTGTGGGAGGGAGCATCTTATAGAGAATAAATTGGCTACTTATTTGCTTGTTTAGAGCTTTTGTAACTGCAAGAGTAGCTTCTGAAATATAATTTTAGTTTAAAAACTATATTGCTAACGCGTTCAAAAAAAGTCAGACGCGTAAAAACAAAGAAAAAGCGCGCTTTTTACGTAATCATAATAGACAGCGCGAAAAAAACAAAAGGATTACGTAAACTCCGCGGAATTTCGGGCCGAGCCGTTCCGTTCCCGAGAAGTGGGGTCTTTGGGCTTATCCACGCAAATTAGCAGCACGTCAAAACGATTAAAGTGGATTAGATTACATGGACACCTTTTCGAGGCACTTTTACACAGTTGAAACTATATTCAGATCCTCCAGCAACTCCAGCTACAACTACACATAATAACCTGACCAAAATGGACCCTCTGACTGAAGGAACACAGTTCCCACCACCATCGCCAACGATAAGCGAGACGTCCCTGATCTTCGAGAGGGATGTGCAGGAACAGTACACCTTCTCAAATGCCAGCGGAAATACTACATCCACCACGGTATCCTCCGTCACAGTACCTCTTTTTAAGGAACGGAGTAATTCTAGTGTCTATATGAAGAAGCAACACACTCGTGGATCGTTCCCACAACCAGTCATGATAAACAATAGTAGGAACAGGAAGACTTCCAGATCTAACTCTTCTAGTTCGTCACAATCACAGTTGTTTCGCAGTCGTTCCATAGATCCATCATCACCTTTATCTCCCTCGGATTTCATTCTCTCTCCATCACCAGCCTCACAACGGTATCATCACCATAGACATCATACTTTGGAAAACTTCGTTGCCCCTGCTCTTGATGCAAGTTGCTCCATTATCACGGACGAGAATACAGGGATAAATGATGTAGACTTGGTCTATTCTAGAAGACCTTCCACATTAGGATTGAATCTAGCATTGGGAGGCTCAAAAAGCTACTCTACTTCGTCCATATCTTTATCTGAAGCCAACTCTTCCTCATCTGGATCTGGATCTGGCTCAAACTCTTCTCAGAAAACGATCACAGATGAAACCGACATGAATTTTGAACCAATTTCAGATTCAGATTCTAGGTCTAACGCAAATTTGAATGTTACGACAGATTCACATTCACGAGTGCTTAGATTTTACTCATACGCCGATTTACTGTCTCATGAAAAGACAGCATTGCCAACTTCAAATTCTATCCCAAACGTTCATAGACCTTCATCTGCCGCATCCACATCGTCACTCCCAAGATCATCCATTATTCCAGCTTCTCCATCACAATCACAAAACAATACTACATTCTTGGATCCATTTAACAGAAAAAATCTTCCCTCGTCGGCCACTTCAGATTCTTTACTTTCACCTCAACATATTCATTACAGAAAATATTCTAATTCAATTCTTTCCAAATCACCTCATTCAAGAATATCAAGTATTGGTAACAAGAATAAGAGAAACTTAAGTACAGATAGTTCCCATTCTCAAGAATCAAAGCAAAAGCCAAAATCAAAAGCAAATACAAATTTCCATATAGAGTCCAGTGGTAGTGATGATTATTCTTCGGATGAGGAGGATGAAATTGAAGAGCCCACAGCATCAATTCCATATCAATCCTACCAACATCATAATCTCTTGAGAGAACCTAACCATCTAAGGATAACAACATCACCTTCTCCATTATTGAAAGCAAGATCGTATTCCAATACAGGAAACATTGGAACTAATTCTCCTTTATTGTCATGCTTTAATAGCAGTAGCAATCACACTATAAGTAGTCCAATGATGGTAACATCTCCTGTTTCGACGACAACCCCAATATCTGTTTCACCATCTCCATTTTTCTCAAATAAGAGAAGGACGTATTCTAATTCAAATGTTCTTTTTAATGATGATATCCCTTCATCACCTCTGCAAAAGGGTAAGTTATCTGTTTTATTAAGAAATAAAATTAAGACAAATAGCAAAGCAAACACACACTCCACTGATAATACTAATGTGACCTCTAACTCTTCCAAAAAATGATTATATGACATTTATAATTATGACATTATTTTCTCTCCCGTTGACTTATATGCGTTCATCCCTATTATTATATACTATAAATTAGTTTATACAACCCAAAAAAATAAAATATTTAAGATTCTTTTTAATGGCAAGTTGGTTCATTCTAATTGTTGATATCTAAATCTTCAATATCATTAATTTTTATGTTGAGTTCCCCACTAATTTGTATCTTGGTTTAATGATGAAGTAATTCTTGTTCAATATTTCTATCTATGGGTATATATATATATATATATGTATGTTTACACCAATCACAAATAATCCTTTCTACTTGCAGTTCTTACAAACCTTCTCAATTGCCATTCCACATCTGCATCTTTATTCTCCAAAGTACCTAACCTTAATTCAAATAATCTCATTTCAAACCTGGGCCCTACTTCAGCTAATTCAACACCATCTCTAGTCTTCACATATACATGCTGTCTCACACTTATGAAATCTCCTCTATTAGCAAATGTAATTACTCTAGCAGCATCCTTCTTAGGCCCTGGAGAGAACAAATGTTGTAATATCGTCACCACTCTTTGCCCCAATTCAGTAGTAAAATTATCAAATATTAAATGTGGATTAACCTCACTTTGATTCCCACTATTCAAGATATCATGTCTCAACACAACATTATGCAAACTGAAATACGCAGTGGGTCCATGAGGGAAATGTGAAATCGTTAATGAAGTGGGGACACCTCTATGTTCATGTAATACCACCAAATCGGACGTTCCTGATTTAATACACGCACTAACCAAGTTAGGCATCACATAATTACCTCTATTCAATCTTACTGCTTGAGGAAACAACAGTTTGATTTCCTTAGCGAACTGCGATAATCTCGTACTTGGGTCTCTAGAAGTGGTAACTATGATCCTGGGCTCCACTAAACCTGAAGTCGTGGCATATTCGTCATCGATCTGTATTTCATCTTCGTTACGGGATTGATCGTAGCGGAAGTCCTTCTGAAGTTCCTCATCTTCAGCTAGTTCCTTCGGTAGAGGTTTCCCCTGTGCTAAAGCTTGTTTGATTATTTGCCTCTTTTGATGCAGCTGAGATTCTTGTAGTTCTTGAGCTTTACGGTAAAGGTATTCTCTTCTTTCACGAGCTTGCTTTCTTAACATTCTTTGGTGGTTTATCTATATGCCTTTGTTATTTACAGGTAAGAAGAGTTCGTTACTAAATAACTTATTTCAATGATTGAAGTAAGCTCATCGCATCTTTTTCCTAAAATTTTCAGATTTCTCATTTTTTAAAATTTTCCAAGAAATCGAACATCGTGGAAAACGAAAAATGAACAGTATCTAACGTTAGTGTCACTGAGTCAATAGATAATTGATTAATAAATAAGTAGATATAAAAATGTATATATTAGCATTAGTGATCATCGCTCTTCACGTTATTGCTATTATTATTATTATTGTTATTGGTTGTGGTATGTGCGGCTCTCCGTCGATTAATAGTCTTGGCAAATTTTTCCTCTTCAGATATTTCCATTCGAGTCTTAAGAAATCCAGCATTTCTATTCTTACTAGGAATATCCATGGATTCTCTTCTACTCGATATACCCAATGCTTCTCTTCTTTGTTTTATCCTTTCTCTATCTCTTGTGGCTACAATACGTTGTTGATGAATATTATTGGGTAAGAACATGTGTGTAGATAATGCTGTTGGTAATATTGTTTGAGCCGTCAAGGGAGCATTTGATTCGTGTAAATATCTTTCCCCTGTAGATTCGGAAACAATACTGCTGAAACTACTACTACGTTGTGATCTTGCTTTAACCCCTTGCATTATTGCAGTCATCGAATCTCCCTGTGGTGGTGTAACAGATCCAAGCGCCGTTATATTACTTGTCTCCAGCGTGGCGGCTTGTGATACAGCTCCATTTGAATTTGTCTTATCGACTGCTTTTGTTGTTGTTGTAGATGGGAAGGGCTGAGGCTTCGGAGTAGACCGTGATTGAGGTGGAGCCGGTGATGACGATAACGATCGAGTTGTATTCTTTGTGGAATTTTTACTCGTTGGTGTGTTACCATTACTATTTAAGGATTCGTTTAGGAATAATCCACTCAATAAACTTTTCCGTATTTGTTCGCCATGAGATGCGTTAGATGATACTGATGATTGGTTTGAATTTGGTCTTTGTTGTTGCTGTTGTTGTTGAGGATTATTTTTGGCAAAAATTAATTTATCCCATTGCTTTCTATAATATTGATCTTCTTCTTCTTCATTAAAGTTATCATAATCGTCATCGGCATAAAGTTCAGAATCATCAGAAACACTATCCCAATCCGATTCTTCTTCATCTTCACTACTAAAGAAAATTTTATTTTCACCCTTATTATTGGCATTATTATTAGTAAAAATGGTTGATGCATTCATTATATTGGAACTCCGAGAAAGGTTATTATTAGTATCAGTAGATCTGGGTTTATTGAATAACGAACTCAATGGATGCGATTTATTATTGATTGTTGTGTTATTACTTGACGTTGATGAAGCTCTGCTATGCGAACTGGAATTGCTCGTTTGTATCTTTGATTTTTTATCATCATTTGAGTTTTTCGTTGTTGGTGGTGACTTAAGTGAGTTTACACTAACTGTCGATTTCTTTGTAATTATTGTGCTTGTATCAAACCCCTTTACAATATTTTGTGGTTCTTCCTTCTTTATAATGGTTTCTGTTGGAGGAATATTCTTAGAATTAGTAAATAATCCACTGGAAGATTTGTTATTTTTAGTAATGGATTTATTCTTTACAATTGTTGGGTCATTCGATAATACCGTCGTTAAAGTTGTAGATGTTATATGTCGATTTTCGTTAAATAAGCTTTTATTATTGTTATTATTAGTGGATCCTTTCTGTGATGGTTGTGGTCCCTGTTGTGAAGATTTAGGTCGTTGTTGTTGCTGTTGTTGTTGCTTAGAAACTGGGTTCAGCACATAATAAATATTTTTAACACCGTCCCTCTTCTTGGATTTATTTATGTTATGATCTTTCAATAGCGCTTTATTAAGTATTCTCCAGCTTAGATTATTAAGCCTTTCACCTTGCTCGATATATTTGGTGCAATTAATCAAAGAAGTGTATAAATCTGTTGAATCGAATAGGTGCAATCTTTCTGGAGTGAATAAATTGGGTGTCACTTTCAGGAATTTATGTTCGTTATTATTATTTATTTGTCTCGGTATGAAATCGTTCATCTCGGTTATGCGACTCTTAAGGTTTTCGGATTGGGGCATTAGGTTTGTCTTGTTTTGTCTTGTTTTGGTTTGAATGTGCGTTGGTTAATGAAACATTTACGTGAACAGACCGTTGAACAAAATATAGGTAATCTATATCAGTCAAGAGGAGATGGCAATGTGGTCTTGGCACTACGATTGCAGCGGGATGGATACAGGTGTGAACAGTACTAGTAGCCGGAGTACTGGGAGGAGGGGCAAAACGGTTATTTGCAGCTGGGAGGCGGGCGAGAAGATTGCACAGACTGCTTGTGGTTCTTGATAATATGTCAGTTTTTGTTTGGCATTAGTGACTAAATTGAATGATCTTGCAATCTGAAAAAATTTGACATCAATCAATCATTATTTGTGTTTGCCGATTTTCGGGTTAGGTCAGGCACTTTTTGCGCGTTCTAGCCCTAACAAGCCCTGGGCTGGGTAACGGTCACGTTAGGGTTCGCTAAACTAAACAAAATACACTATTAGTATTGTCTGGTAATTAAGTAATTATACAATCCTCCTGATTGTCCTCGTCGTGGTAGGCTTCTTCAGGGAAGCACTTGCGTTTCTTATTGGGACTGCCGTCCTCATCCTCTTGCATCGCATTGCGTCGCCTCCTATAATCCGCCTTGTATTTCCTTAGTGTCTCTGCGTCTGGCGCAATAAAGCTGCTTAGCACGCATTCTTCTACCTCGACGCAATCGTCTAACCGTTGGTCAATGGCTTCTTTCTCCCTTCGGAGATCTTCCTTGACATATTTGTCCTTATTTAACTGTGCCTTCAATTGAGTCATCGTTTCATTCTCTAATTGTTCAGGGTATTGTATTTTAAATTGTATATACAAGTCACCCCTCCGGAGCATTGTGTCATCCTTACCATCCTCCAGATAGGGCATACCTAAACCCTCTATAATCTTAAAACAATTCGGTTTCAGTATTTCTCCGGGGATTATATCTAATTTGATCAGTTTCCCACTGGGATGATTATCAATATATACTTCTCCACCGCACAGGCTCGTGACAAGGTCCACGGGGCATCCATTCATGAGTAAATCCTTATTATTGATCATTTGGAAGCAATTATTCTCGTCTCGCGATTGTTTAATTGTAATGACAACGTCCCCTGGGATCACTTTCTCCTTAACCAGATTATTCAACATGATCTCATCTGCTTCACCTTGCATGATAACATCCTTACCATCTTGGAACCCTGGCTTCACCTCCACATGGAATATTTTTCTTTCTCTAATAAACCCCTCCCCATGGCAATGAGGACATACGTCGTTCGGTTTAATAAAACATCCGGCCCCATCACAACTAGCACACGTTTGTGTCCAAGTCTGTACCATGGGGCCCATCCTCCTAGTTTGCGTCTGGAACCCATCCCCCTGACAGGATTCACACGTAGTTCTTTGTAATCCACCAAATCCATTACAAGGCAAACATAACCTCGTTCTATTCAATGCTAATTTCGCCATCTTACCATTATACAGTTCCCTCAACGTGCATTTCAACACATGTTTGATATCGGGACCCCTATGAAGCGGGTGATCAGCCTTGCCATTGGTGACATGACTTTCACTCTTAAAATTGGGATATGCATGCATCTGTGATTGTGATGGTTGCTTGGCAGCATTATTATTATTATCAAAGAATTGAGCAAACAGATCCCCGGGGGACATACCCATGGGAGGGAATTCCATTCCGCCCTGTTGCTGATGTTGTTGCTGCTGCTGTTTCTTTTGTTGCTCGATGAGTGCTTCATCTGTGATACCAAGGGCATCATAAATGGCACGCGATTGCTTATCGTTTAATATCTCGTATGCCTGACATACGGCTTGGAATTTCGTCTTGGAATCCTCGGAATGGTTATTTTTGTCGGGATGGTACTTCAATGCAAGTTTCTTGTATGCCTTTTTAATGTCTAGTGTCGTTGCCGTTATTGGTACGTTTAATGTTTCGTATAATTTAGTATCTCTGACCATTTTCAATTACGTGCATGCAAAAATGCCACTCAAGAACTATAATTTAATGCGATTATATGATTGTCGGTACGTACGTACGTATATATAAATATAAATATATATAGTGAACTATACTGATGTTTTTCTTAGTTGGAATATTCCATGGTTTTCTTCAATATTCCAATGCCGGCGCTGGATAGCGCGTTACGTTGTGCCGGTGTTGGTGTCTTCTTGTATATGTTGGAAGAAGACGATGAGATGGACGATGCTTTGGATGGGGTCTTAGGGGATGCTGATGAGTTGGAGTATCCCGGGTCTACCAGTAGTGACAGTCTGAGGTTTAACCGCCTCCAAATGACCAATGCGAGGTACTCTCGCCAAAGCCGTATCAACTTACGTCTTTCTTTGTCGCTATTAGACAACGTTGCTCGATTTCGCCTAATAATTCGACTGGGACACGATTTGGATCTCTTAACTAGATTCCTCTTTGGTGTGGGCGGTATATTTTGCTTCTTGGAACTCGCCCCCCTCTTTATCGTAATTGATTTCTGTTTCCTTATCTTCCTCTTTGGTTGACTCACTGGGATGCCCATATTTATCTTCCTCTTCGGATATATCACACTCTTGGGGACACGTACGCATGGATCCACATGGGAATTCAAGATGAAGGGGTTTCTAAATTTATAGAATTGAACCATGGAAGGAAACGCATTGGTTTCCCTTTCACCATCGTTCAAATTGATATAATTCATAATAGCTTTTATTTCATTCTGTGATCTCAATTTCTCCTTCTTTCTTCTGAAGGGGGACACTTTACACTTATGTGGTAGCATATAGCTTGATGTGCTTGACGTCGGACTATCGAATGTCATTATGTTTCTGGGGAACGAGTCAGCATCACTACTGGTCGTGGATGGTTCTGTGTTGGAGGGTATTCTTTGATAAAAGGAGGACCATCTGGAGAATTCCTCCAGTGGATCCCATTCAAAGTCAAACTCTCTATCGTTGTTGTTAATTTTAGGGGTGGAATTCATTCTTTCTCCCATGGTGTGTTGGAGTGAACTTACAGGGTCTATTGATTGTATAGACTGATGCAACATATGTGTGTGTGTCTCTCAGTCGTTGCATCATGTCGATAACAGGAGGGAGATGTGTAAAGTGACTTGTCTACTAATTATTGTATATATTGTGCAAACTGGAAACGATGTGCAAGCAAGTAAACCAAACCGCTGGTTCCAATTGATGGTTGGTTCTCTTCATTCTATATTTAACATTAATGACAGAAGTTTTAATTTGTGACACAGCCATTTTCTTTTTTTCTTTGCCAGCCCTAATAAACCCTAGGGCACACTTACAAGCCCTGGTAATATCGCGTTTCACGATCACCGAATTCTGGTTTGATCTTCAAATAAATAAATTTACATAAAACGTATTCCTTAACTATGTATGTTACTTTGTCAATCTCAGCACAATTGCTCTACCACTGTAAACACACAATGGAGAAGATTAGAGAGAAGTTATCCGCATTGAAGATTGAGGCTGAGTCCTGGCAGGAGAAGTACGAAGAATTGAAAGAGATAAACAAGCAATTGGAACAAACTGCTACAGACAACGAAAATGAGATCAAGGCTCTCACCGTGAAGAACCAACAATTGGAAAGCCAAGTGGATAAATTGGAAGATGATGTGGATGGTGGTAAGCATATGGAACAAGATAAGTTGGATTTGGAAAATCAAGTGAAATCATTGACTGTGAAGAATCAACAATTGGAAGATGAAGTGGAAAAATTGGAATCTGAATTGGAAGAATGTAAACGTTTGAATGAAGAGGATTCCAATTTGAAATCTAATAATGAAAACTTCACCAAGAAGATTGACCAATTGGAGGAGGAATTAGAGGAAAGTAATACCAAATTGCAAGAGACTAAAGAAAGTTTGAATAATGCTGAATTGAAAGCGGAGGAATTGGAAAGAAAACTCAAGGCCATTGAGGAAGAAAAGGATGATTGGGAAAGAAGAAATGAAGAGTTGGCCACCAAATATAATGACGCTCAAAAGGAATTGGACGAAATCGCTGCCTCCTTGGAAAACATATAGAGAATTTCAACAAAAAACAAAATTATGTGTATACTGTATAGTAACTATGCCCCAGTAGAATACTCACTTACTATTTCTCCCTCCCTGTGTTGTATTATGCTGGATTGACTTTCAGCGCTACCGTTACCCTGGTGCTGTCACTTGTTCAATTTAACAACCACTCGACTTTTTTGTTCAGTGATGGATGGCTGGATAGATGATAAGGTAGCAACAACAACAGCTTGGATTTTGGTTGCCTCCTGTCATTGGAGTCTGCAACCATCACTATAGATACTCGCATACGGGGAAGGCAGGATGCCATCAAACTCAAACACTATGAATAGAAGAGTGGAGCCTCTCACGACGGCGTATAAGTCAATAAAGACATTATCATTAAATCATCTGACTGCAAAACAACATCTGCTCATGGCAATATGTAGAGACGTTTCGCTGTTACCACCAATAATTTATATATTCACATCATTAAAGAAAACATGGGAAATTTCCTTTCAAACTAAATTGGCCACTTATGATCCACAATCCTTAAAGGATGCACTAATGTCTCTATGGCAAAATTATATGGTCGATAACAATATGACTACAGCAACTACAACTACAACAACAATAGCAGCAGCAGCAATAGTATCCGCTGTATCTACCCCAATTTCTACTCCTAGTGAGAGCATTATAACGAATCAACAGATCAATAGTCTCGCCCTGTTGAACGAGTTGATTACAGCAAGAGCATCAGAACATTTCCTGTGCGCCCTTTGGTGTCTCGTATCATTATATCTCACCTACGTAATATTAGATTCATTGATGATCAGATGGATAGTCAAATATTCCACCGTCGCGGCAATAATGAGAATGTTTTCCATGTCCTTGGTACTCATTACAGTGGAATTGCTATTACTCACATCATTATCACCCGAACATGATTATTTCCTACATACATGGATCTTAATCAGTTGCATACTAACAGTGGCTTATATTTGGCAAAACTATTTGACTTCTGATTTGAAATCCTTTAGAGAAACCGAAGATACAACAAGTGTTTCATCATCTTCCTCATCAAGCGATTCAGATATTGATACAATCGTACGTAGAAGGAGAGTGAAAAAGCGCAAGCAATCGGAGGAACATAGGAATAAGAGAATGGAAAAGAGTTTTCAATTCAAATCGAAAAGAACTATCGATCTGTATAACATTATTGTATTTTGCGTCGTACCCGTGGGAATGGCAAGTTTTATAACTATGGGCGGCCTATTAAGAAATTTATTCATTCAACGTTTAGACGTCGAGCAATTAACAAGGATGCTTCAAGAGACTCTAAGGACATCCACTACATCTGCATCTTCTATTTGATCTATTACAACTACATATCACTACTACTACTACTATTATCATTACTATTAAATAGTTCGGTTCATATTAACCCGGACGCTCCGTTTTTGATTTCTGAAATTGCAAACATCGGATTCTCCCGTTTAAATAACGAACTAACTAGCAATTGAATCAGCTGCAACAAACAGTCCAGCAAAAGTTACATATAATTCTGTCAACAGCACCAACAGAATGGTCGTGCATATCTTAGGGAAGGCATTTAAGGGTAAAGAGATAGTTAATATTGCACTAGCATCCAAATTTTACGGAATAGGGAAAAAAACATCCCAAGAAGTATGTGCGAAATTGGGGTTCTACCCAACAATGAGGATGCATCAACTATCAGAAGCTCAAGTACTCAATATAACCAGTGAATTGTCGACCATGACTATAGAAGGTGATGCCAGAGCAATCGTTAGGGAGAATATAGCACTAAAGAAAAGAATAGGGTGCTACGAAGGAATGAGACATGCCTTGCATCTTCCTGTAAGGGGACAACGTACTAGAACCAACGCAAAGACTGCCAGAAAATTAAACCGTATTGATAGAAAGGGGATGCATACATTAGCATCCGGCATATGGTCCACCATAAGGGGGAAATTTTAACGAATTACGTGATTCCATTTATATTCTATTCTTGTATTTACACTCACTCGTACACCTGTTATTATTATATATATACTATTAGACTAATAAATTAATCAAAGCTACATAATTAGCAGAGAAACGGTATTGTAGATGTTCAAGCACATTTCTTCTAAAAGTTGGAACGCCTGAACTTCTTTAATAAGCTCAAGCTTGCCAGTGTCGTAATGTATTGTAAAAGAAATATTGAAATGTTTCCTTAAAGTAAACTCTTACATACACATATTTATACATATATGGTCATTTCTTTAGCCTGAAGAAGACGAACGAAATAGTGGAAATAAAAAAATTATGAAGACTACCTATTCAAGACTATTTGCCTCGAATGGCATATATCATTTACCCATAAAGGTAAAAAGTAGCCTTCTTGGTATTGAATAAAAAATTACTATTATTATTAAAGGCAAAAATTAAGATAACCAAATAAACAAATGTAAATGGATTCTCTCAAACAATGGCCAGCACCATCAATGCAATCATAGATAGGAATGAACCATTGACAGATTTCGAAACAGCTGAACCTTGGTAGGATTCAATCTCAGCAGTATTTGTGGATTGACTATTCGTTATTTGCGAACCGCTAGCAGTAGCAATATTTGAAGTAGGAGATAAAATAGATGTCTTTCTATTGTCAACAGATGATCCTTCTTGCTGGGCCACCGAAGATAAAACTTTAGTGCTTGATTGAACAACAGATTCACCTACAGAATTAGTGGTAGTATACTGAGAAACAAAGTTAGTTACTTGACTTCCACCTGATATATTTGTAGCAGTGACCGCTGATGGAGCAGTACCAGACACAATTCTTGTATTTGAAGGTCCAGGGAAGGAAGCAACACCTTCATTACTGTTGGTGTTTACAACAGTTTGAATTTCGGTCTCCACTTCAGTTACAGTTTCGACAATTACGGTTGATGTCACCGCGGCCAAAGACTCAGAAGTAGCACTTGGAGAAGCTAAAATTTTGGTGGAAGATGCACCAATAGATTCAACGCCAGCAGAATTTGTAGTTTTATAGTGAGAAACAATATAAGTTCCAACTTCGGTACCAGAGGCAACTGTAGTAGTGTATGGAGGTGGAACAGTACCTTGAGAGGCAGAGCCAGTCAAGGCAATGGTCGTGGTAGCAGTAGATGGCTTACCGGCAGAGTCAGTAGTAGTGTAGCATGAAACAATGGCAGTTTCAGTAACGGTACCAGAGACAACTGTGGTAGTGTATGGAGGTGGAACAACACCTTGAGAGGCAGAGCCAGTCAAGGCAATGGTCGTGGTAGCAGTGGCTGGATTACCAGCAGCATCAACAGTGGTGTACACAGAGACGATGGCGGTTTCAGTGACGGTACCAGAGACAACAGTGGTAGTGTATGGAGGTGGTATAATCCCACCTGATGTTTGGGCGGAGTTTGAAAGAACGCTTGAGGAAACAGCAGGATAGGTTGTTGAACCAACAATATCTTCACCAACACTATCCTTTGTTTTGAAATATGAAACTATATCTGTCACAGTAGTAGTTCCGGAAACAATAGTAGTGGTATATGGAGTTGGGATAGTCAAAACACTTCGAATGCTCTCAGAAGATACCTTCAAACCAGAAAAGGTGAGTGACGTAGAGCTGGAAGCACCAGAAGATTGAACAACTGAGCTTGAAGCACCAGAGGTTTGAGCAACTGAGCTGGAAGCACCAGAGGTTTGAGCAACTGAGCTGGAAGCACCAGAGGTTTGAGCAACTGAGCTGGAAGCACCAGAAGATGGAACAACAGAGCTGGAAGCACCAGAGATTTGAGCGACAGAGCTGGAAGCACCAGAGGATGGAACGACAGAGCTAGAAGCACCTGAGGTTTGAGCAACAGAGCTGGAAGCACCTGAGGTTTGAGCAACAGAGCTGGAAGCACCAGAAGATGGAACAACAGAGCTGGAAGCACCAGATGATGGGGCAACTGAGCTGGAAGCACCAGAGGTTTGAGCAACAGAGCTTGAAGCACCAGATGATGGAACAACAGAGCTAGAAACACCAGACGATGGGGCAGCTGAGCTTGAAACACCAGAGGATGCTTGAGAAGCGGAGCTTAAAACACCAGAAAATGCTTGAGAAGCTGAGCTAGAAGCACCAGAAGATGGAACAACAGAGCTAGAAGCACCAGACGATGGGGCAACTGAATTGGAAGCACCAGAAGACGGAACAACAGAGCTGGAAGCACCCGAGGTTTGAGCAACAGAGCTAGAAGCACCAGATGCTTGAGAAGCGGAGCTGGAAACACCAGAAGATGGGGCAGCTGAGCTGGAAGCACCAGAAGATGGGACGACAGAGTTAGAAGCACCTGAAGATGGGGCAACTGAGCTTGATGCAACTGAGGTTTGAGCAACTGAACTAGAAGCACCAGAAGATGTTTGGGCAGTTGAGCTGGAAGCGCCTGTGGCACTTTCAGAAGCTGAGCTTGAAGCACCAGAAGATGATGAAGTTAAAACTGTTTGTGAACTTGAACTTGAACTAGAGGCACTTAAGGAAGAGCTTGAAGTTAACGATAGTATTGAGCTAGATGCAATAGACGAACTAGATTGAACAGATGAACTATTGAAATAACCAGACTTCGAAGCAGATAGAGCGACTGAAGGTGTAGTTTCTTCAGAACTAGAAACAGCAGATAATATTGTGTAAGAACCAGATATCGATACAGAGACAAGAGACGAAGCTGCAGTAGACTCAGAGCTCAAAGATGGTGTTACGGATAAGCCGGATGATGTTTCAGAGGCACTAGAAACTTGAGTAGCGGATCCTGAAGCAATACTAGACAAGCTAGATGATTGAGAAGCTGATTCTGAAATAGAGTATGAACTCGTTTCAGCAAATGATGAACTTGAAGAAGATTCTGGAATTGAACTAGAGAAAGCAGAGGAACTGTTGAAATAACCAGATTTCGAAGCAGATAGAACGGCTGATGATGGAACTTGTTCTGAACTAGATATAGCAGACAAAATAGTGTATGAACCAGAAACTGATGTAGAGACAAGAGATGAGGCAATGGTCGACTCAGAACTAGATTGCTCTGAAGAAGAAACAACGCTAGAAGATGTTTGCGCTGGAACGTATACGTAATAGATACGCTCTACTGTCTCAATACCATCTGTACCTGTGAAGATACTATTAACTGTAGAATATGTCTGAGAACCGGTACCGGACCATTCAGATACGACATTGCTTACAACGGAGGGCATGACAGTACTAATATAGTACATGGTTTCCAAAGTTAGATAGACATTTGAATTGTAAACTGTAGTTGTTGAGTAACCATCATCAATCACTGTCTTTGGAATAATATCTTCAGGGGCATTGACAAAAAAGATGGTATTAACTTCAGTTTGACCAGATTCATCTGTTGTAGTTTTGTTAGCGTTATTACACAGTATCCATAACCGTTTGTTATAAGTCTTTTAATACGGGTAACCGTTGGTTGGCCACCTTCGGAGGGACACGATCCGATCGATCACCGGACGTGTCAGACCACTTAGTATGCAAGTAGGGGGTTGCATTGTATTGGACACTATGTCATATGCTAACGTATATAAGCTACCATGTTGAGACGTCTTTGACTGCTGGACCCTTTGGGTATTTATTTATATTAATATATATTACTTACGTAATATAACGAAGAATACTTTGAATTAAAGGATTACTCTTAACAAGTTTTTAACGCAGTTGAAAATGTTGAAATATCGGTAGATGACCATGGAACGTATGAAAATTGAACAGTCGCGTCGGCTAAGACGTGAATCGAACAATAAAGTAGAGCGAGGGTTAATTTTGATAAAACACCAAAACTTCGCATCTTTATTAAATTTTTTTTCCTCGATATTAACCTTCGATTTAAAATTGAGTTTATTCTTGTTTCAAAACTTTTAGGATAATTTAAGAAAGCAAAGTTGGCTTGATATTCTTGAAGAATGAAAAAAGGACCAAGGACAAGGAGCAAATTACTTCCACCAAAGAAGCATTTTAAATACTTTTAAGGTCTTGTACATTTCCCAAAATTCATGAATCCCTGTAGTGTAAAAAGTTCGAGAGAACATTGCCAAGTAACAATGTTCAACTTTGACATACCTTTAACGAAGAAAACATCGTAGAATAAGCTTCACTAAATCTTATTTCCATAGGGTTCCTACGGGCATGCATTATTGGACCAATCGAATCACTTACGAAATTGGCAATCATTAGATAAGGCAAGTTTGTTCACAAAAGACATTGTCGGTACTATGATGCAGGGGTCTCTCCCACCTTAGTCGAACCGAGGAGGATTAGATCACTTCCTTACATAACCAATAGGGCGAAGAAAAAACTGTAGCAACGGTCCAAGCTTCATATCCTGCAGAGGGGCCAGCTATATATACTTTCTTGTAGTATGGCATTCCGCGCTAGCGTTTTTCACTGGGTGATGGACCGAACAAGAATCCCTCGAGAACCCGATCCCGTTGAGCTGCAGGAAGGCAAGATGGATCGGGCATGACGCATGCAGTTAGGCTTTAACCTCAACTGATCCAGACCCCTTACGTAACCGTCTTAAGGGAAACGCGACTGTTGGATTGACGGTATCACGAATCGCTAACGGAGAGCAAGATTTTTGGGGCCAGACGTGCCTGCAGCCCGCTAGGCGAAGGAACGGGCACCGTTGCGTCATCCCGCAGAACCCAGACACCGCTGCGGACAGCTCTTTGCCGAGATAGGTCAGACTCCGCCTGGAAATTCCCGATTGGGAAGGGTGTGTCTAAACTACAGATCTAGATTGCTGAACTGATTCATCCCTGACTCGCTTGCCCGCATGGGTGTTTCTCAGCGTGTTTCCTTATCGCAAAAGTGAATGCCATTTCTGTCAACGTCCTTGGCGGCGCGCTACGAAAGTGTCTCTGCTTGCTTTCCCCCACGACAACATGGTCTCGCGACACTCGACACAAATAAGGTAAAAACCTACAAAGGAACTCATGTCCTTCATTGTACATCCATCTCTGAGTCATTTCGCCAATACACAGTGTCTCTCAAAGAATATTCACGTACATACATACCATATTACCTGCACCTATATGCTTGAACGTATTGTCTTCTTATTTCGACATACTATAATCTTAAGTTCCACACTTCTCATGTTTCACCCCGTTCCTCTCGTCCCCTTCCCTTTTCCTTATTGGAAAAAGTAGCGAAAGTTTATTAATGCTTTGCTGTACACAGCTGGATGAGGTAAGGCTTGCAATTTACCTTTCGGTGGTACTCAGAGAAATACTATCAATATTTTTGCTGTACCAAAGGATACCGCGTCTCAAGGTAATATGCAGCTGAAAAACCAAAAAGTATACACTGTAAAGTCTACAAGCTTGGTTGCACAGAAACCACCCTAGACTCTGAGCTGAATACCTTTAGAAAAAAGTATTGGCTGATTCTTTCCTGTATGTGTAAGTTAGACAGCAGATAATGTGATAGCAGTAATGTTTGTTGAATTGAAGTAGAGTCATATTTTTTTGTCAACATTTTTGAAAGACAAAGTATCTTCCAGAGTCGACTTTCATTTCCTTGAAATGTAGTTCTTTTGCAAGGTAGTAGCTTTCTGACAGCTTCATTAAAAAACATATTAACAAATTTAACTGAATAAAATCGTCGTTCAAAACTACTACTTATCACCTTCTCAATCATACAGCAAATGATCCAAGAAGGAAAAATCCCCTTAATATTTAACCGAATTGTTTTCAATGCAAGATATATTAAGTATAGTTGAATGACCTCTCTTAACTATGGCACTTAGTATTAGATATTTATGAAAATATTTCGATAGGATAAAGCAATTTTTAAATGGCAGTAGTATTTCTTGTCACGAAAGCAATGAACTATATTCCAGTGTCTTAAAAAGAAGCACCATATAGCAAAACAAACAATACTACTCCAAGCATTCTTTCACTTTACATATTTGCTTTTTTTCCTACTTACAATGGGAACAAAAAAATTTGTGGTATCTGATGAGTAGCACCTTAAACTGCACGTTCGGTTTCTCCTGCATCGCCAGTACGATAAAAAACGGCCTACTAAAAGTTATAATTTGATTATATATATCCACCATTAACAACGATCACAGGTTCTTTTTTCAGAACAAATTTAGTCCTGTTCAAAGCATATGTCAGGTATGCGGCAAGCTGGAAATGTGAAAGAAATGCCATCAAGTGCGCTTTTTGTGATAATTCCGCCAAGATACCTAACTAATTAATCAATTTCATAGTTCCATCCATTTCTTACACGGGATAGATGACAAATTTGTTGTAATCTTCCATGCTTTTCCCAAAATTGATCACCATATCTTATTTACATAATATATTATTGAAGCAAACTACTAGTAGTAATTTTCCTCTCAACGTTTCAATAGAAATCGTATCAAACCCATTGTTTGAAAATGTAGGAACTTGTTTATAGTATTGGCTTGTGGCAAGAAAAAAGTACCTTTCATTATTTTTTTGATCAATTAACTCTTACTATTATTACCTCTTCATGGCACAGTTCCTTTGTCCCTTAACAACAAAACTAGGTTACACTTTAATGACTTTTCCAAATTTCCAAGCAGAAATATTACGATAAAAAAAAATATAAATGTCTTAAAATAAAGAACATATATAGCATACAAAATAGACGAACAAATATCTAAAAAATATATATATAAAATAATAACAACTAACAAATAATCTCAAAAATATGAGAATTGAAAGTATGTTCAAAGAAAAATTAAAAAAATTGAAGGAGGACCATATCCTATACCTTCACCTTTGCAATAGACAAAACACCTGGAAAAAATAAAGTGTTTATCTAGATGATTGCAAATAAAATCAAACCTAGGAGTGATAAAATAGACTTGTCTACCTTCACAGAAGCAGCCATACCTTGGTAAGATTCGATTTCAGCTGTACCTGAAGAAGGAGAATAAGAAGACATACCAGATCCAGCAGCACCACCTTCGCTTGTAGGCATTAGGATAGATGTCACCTTTGAAGAAGATCCAGCATTCGTAGTTGCAGTGGCTCCTGCCGATTGGCCGTAACCCGAACTTACGTTATTGTTCGAAGTTTGGGACACACCAGCACCCTCATTACCATTAGCTGAACTCAATCCATTACTGTTCGACACAATTTCAGTTTGAGTTTCAATTTCAGTAACAGTGCCAACAGTAGCAGCTGAGGTCACAACTGGCACAGACAAACTAGTCGACGAGGCATAAACCTTAATAGAAGATACTCCTGTGGCAACAACACCAGCTGAATTCGTAGTCTCGTATTGAGAAACAATGTAAGTACCAGCACCAGATCCAGAAACAACTGTGGTAGTGTATGGAGGTGGAACAATACCTGGAGTGGAAGAACCACTCAAGATAATGGTCGAGGTAGCAGTAGATGGCTTACCAACAGAGTCAGTAGTAGTGTAGCATGAAACGATTTCGGTTTGAGTAACAGTACCAGAAACAACAGTAGTAGTGTATGGAGGTGGAACAACACCTGGAGTGGAAGAACCACTCAAGATGATGGTTGTGGTAGCAGTAGATGGCTTACCAGCAGAGTCAGTAGTAGTGTAGCATGAAACGATTTCGGTTTCGGTGACAGTACCAGAAACAACAGTAGTAGTGTATGGAGGTGGAACAACACCTGGAGTGGAAGAACCACTTAAGATGATTGTCGTAGTAGCAGTAGATGGCTTACCAGCAGAGTCAGTAGTGGTGTAAAAGGAAACAACGTCAGTTTGAGTGACAGTACCAGAAACAACTGTGGTAGTGTATGGAGGTGGCACAACACCTGGAGTGGAAGAACCACTCAAGATGATGGTCGTAGTAGCAGTAGATGGCTTACCAGCAGAATCAGTAGTGGTGAAGAAGGAAACAACGTCAGTTTGAGTGACAGTACCAGAAACAACTGTGGTAGTGTATGGAGGTGGCACAACACCTGGAGTGGAAGAACCACTCAAGATGATGGTCGTAGTAGCAGTAGATGGCTTACCAGCAGAATCAGTAGTGGTGTAGAAGGAAACAATATCTGTCTCACTAGAAGTACCAAAAACCACAGTAGTAGTGTATGGAGGTGGAACACCGGAAACAGAGCTAGAAGCACCGACTGGGTAGGTGGTGGCAACAGTGGTTGGCTTACCAGAAGAGTCGGTAGTTGTGTAGAAGGACACAACATCGGTTTGAGATGAGGAACCAGACACAATGGTAGTAGTGTATGGAGGTGGAACACCGGAAACAGAGCTAGATGCACCGATTGGGTAGGTGGTGGCAACAGTAGTTGGCTTACCAGAGGAATCAGTGGTGATGTAGAACGAAACAATATCAGTTTGAGATGAAGTACCAGACACAATGGTAGTAGTGTATGGAGGTGGAACACCGGAAACAGAGCTTGAGGCACCGATTGGGTAGGTGGTGGCAACAGTAGTTGGCTTACCAGAAGAGTCGGTGGTGGTGTAGAATGAGACGACATCGGTTTGAGATGAAGAACCAGACACAATGGTAGTAGTGTATGGAGGTGGAACACCGGAAACAGAGCTAGAAGCACCGACTGGGTAGGTGGTGGCAACAGTGGTTGGCTTACCAGAAGAGTCGGTGGTGGTGTAGAATGAGACGACATCGGTTTGAGATGAGGAACCAGACACAATGGTAGTAGTGTATGGAGGTGGAACACCAGAAACAGAGCTTGAAGCACCGATTGGGTAGGTGGTGGCAACAGTAGTTGGCTTACCAGAGGAATCGGTGGTGGTGTAGAACGAAACAATATCGGTTTGAGATGAAGTACCAGAAACGACAGTGGTAGTGTATGGAGGTGGGACCACGAAGGAATTCGAGGACGAACCAGAAACTACAACAGTGGTGGTACCAGTGACTGGGACACCAGAAGAGTCGGTAGTAGAGTAGTAGGAAACAATATCGGTCTCGCTAGAAGTACCAGAAACGACAGTGGTAGTNNGGCCAGACACAATGGTAGTAGTGTATGGAGGTGGAACACCGGAAACAGAGCTTGAAGCACCGATTGGGTAGGTGGTGGCAACAGTAGTTGGCTTACCAGAGGAATCGGTGGTGGTGTAGAACGAAACAATATCGGTTTGAGATGAAGTACCAGAAACGACAGTGGTAGTGTATGGAGGTGGGACCACGAAGGAATTCGAGGACGAACCAGAAACTACAACAGTGGTGGTACCAGTGACTGGGACACCAGAAGAGTCGGTAGTAGAGTAGTAGGAAACAATATCGGTCTCGCTAGAAGTACCAGAAATGACAGTGGTAGTGTATGGAGGTGGCACCACGAAGGAGTTCGAGGACGAACCAGAAACTACAACAGTGGTGGTACCAGTGACTGGGACACCAGAAGAGTCGGTAGTAGAGTAGTAGGAAACAATATCGGTCTCGCTAGAAGTACCAGAAACGACAGTGGTAGTGTATGGAGGTGGGACCACGAAGGAATTCGAAGAACTGCTTAATAGAATAGAACTGGAAACTGGAGCTGAGCTTGACAATTCAACAGAACTGGAAACTGGAGCTGAACTAGAGGCAGCACTAGAAGTAGCAGCAGAACTGCTTAATAGAATAGAACTGGAAACTGGAGCTGAGCTTGACAATTCAACAGAACTGGAAACTGGAGCTGAACTAGAGGCAGCACTAGAAGTAGCAGCAGAACTGCTTAATAGAATAGAACTGGAAACTGGAGCAGAGCTTGACAATTCAACAGAACTGGAAACTGGAGCTGAGCTAGAGGCAGCACTAGAAGTAGCAGCAGAACTGCTTAATAGAATAGAACTGGAAACTGGAGCAGAGCTTGACAATTCAACAGAACTGGAAACTGGAGCTGAGCTAGAGGTAGCACTAGAAGTAGCAGCAGAACTGCTTAATAGAATAGAACTGGAAACTGGAGCTGAGCTTGACAATTCAACAGAACTGGAAACTGGAGTTGAGCTAGAGGCACTGTACACAGTCGTGGACGAAGTAATGAGCTCAGAACTTGAAATAGAACTTGACACTACACTTGACGAAGAGACGGCTGTTGATTGAACAGATGAGGAGCTCGATGGTAGTGAGGTTGAATAAACCGAGGAACTAGTTGCACTTGGAACACCAACATAATAATTAGTTTGAATAGCTAATGTTCCTGTGGGATTCGTTACTGTTTGAGTAACAGTTTCATAGACAACTGGAATCCCATCAATAGTTGTGGTTATAGCCCAAATGGGGCTTGCATAAAATAAAAGCGAAAGGACCAAGTTGGTCAAAACGCTTGAAGGACGCATTTAGATTTAATTTTTTTCCAAAAAGGCTAACAAAATATCCGTATTTGACTTTCAGATTATTTATGAGAACGCAATAATTTTTTGGATGATTTACTCTCTTTCATTTGACGGTAAGTACCACTTGCAATTTTGAAAAGGTCTCAGGTTTATATATTCAACATTAGTTAAACCCTTTGGAGGGAGTAAAACAACTACAGACGAAAACCGCATGGACTATGGGATTATCGTGAAACATTCAAATTGGGCTTCAGGACTAAAAAGAGGGAGCACAATGAGGACGCAGTTGTCCACGTATTAGATACAGCAAGCGTTGAGAGGAAAGATTTTCATCGACATACCGCTGAACGGAATATCAGTGTGCGTAAGTCAGCATGCATCTAAAAAATAAGGTCCATGATCCGCAAGTAGGGAGTGCATTATGTTATGTCAGTATGCATGGGTCTGCACCTTAGGCTTATGTTTCTCAGAGACACTGGAACTGTTGGCCAAGTCCACCCCATTCTGGATCATCTTTGTCCCATCCGTTTCTGGCACAGACACCACGCGTGCCCCTTGCGGAAATTTCCTGGACCAAAATAGTATATGTTTTTGTGCGTGTGGTTCTCCAGGGTCCAGTGAACGGACGCAGCGTGCTCGAGAGAAACCAGATTTCTTCTTATGCAAGGACTTGCAAGGTGGTGGCCCGATTCATGCCCTCGGTATTCGTGCAAATCCTCCAGTTTCTCTGGCTTTCCCGTAACTTGCTTGCAAATCTCAATGTAAATGCCAATCCGATTTTTACCCCCTGGATAATTAGCTTCGAGCAAGGGCGTTAAGCTTGTTTCTACTGTATTTTCGTCGTCGTTACTGCTTCGTTGGCTTGCAGATCATTCTTCTCTTACTTGCACATTCATTCACTCCTTCTGAAGATAAATTTACCTAACAACTTCAATGGAAACTTGAGGACCATTCACATTAAGTTTTAAACTTAGTTGCCTATTTCCATAAATTCTATAAATTTAACTTTACGTAGTCTAGAACGTTTACAAAGAGTAGTCGTCCGTAAATGACGTCCAATTCCCCAATTCGGCTAAGTGTCTCATAGTGGGGCGACCATGCGGGCAATTCCATGGTTTGTCTAAATCCCCTAAGTGATGAACCACCCTTGTCATGATCTTCGTCGTCAATGGTTTTCCAATCATTATACTGCTTCGACATGCTCTCATGGCGAACATTGAACGAATTTTCGAACAACGGATCGTACCATTATCTGATGTATTGTTTTCCTTCACTAAATGGATTAACTCATCGAAATCATCAAGACCAAACACTGTCTTCTTCGAAACCGGGAGACTAAGAAGTTTGATTTTCCTTCCTTGAGCAGCGTCTTCATCAATGGATAACTTGAAGCCATTTTTTTCAAAAACTTGTTTATTATCTATAACGACCAATTCATCAATTATACTCAGATCCATAGGCTGCGGTGCTATCAGCCTCTGCGAGTTGAATACTGTCTCCTTCTGCAACATTTCAAAGTTGTATTTTTCATCACTTGCATGCTGATCAACAATGAATAAATCATACTTATTATCCAGTTTCCTCGTGACAACAATGAACCCAAGGTTGAATTGTCCTATTATTACCATTTTTTTAAAATCTGGCTTCTTTACCGTCAATGTCAGATGTTGAAGACTATCTTCCAAAAGTTCTGAGTTTTTATCCTCGAAGGAGGAAATCCCGTCCTCCGCTAGCAGACTATTTTCGGAATCTAATTTACCTCTAATGTCAATCCCTGTCGAAATGAGTCGTTTGAGAGAAGGAAGTCTCAAATTCCGTTTGAGTGAATACAGACGGGTATTATTAGATGGTTTGTAATCACTTAGTAGCCTAATCTTGTCAGAGCTGTTGCCCATTGAGGATGAACAAACATTCAATTCTTGCTTTACTGTAGGTTCATCTAGAAAGACATCATCAATCTCCTCATCATTTGTCGAGACATCATCCTTGTTTGCCACTTCATCTGCAACGAGCCCTACTAAATTGCCCTCTTCCCTTACAAGTTCTTGTTCACTCCGTTCATTTGCAATTGTCACTTTGACAATATCGTCATTTAAAGAGGCAGTGCCCTCTAAAGATTCCAATGGTCTTTCAAGACTATCCGCAGCGTTATTATCCACATATTCTTCTGATACTGTTAAGCTTGGTGACCTATGGGGATTATCGGTCCACTGTTCGTCTGTATTGGTTGGTTCGTGTTCCCCATCGCCTCTTAATTCAATGGCTAACGTTGTTTGCACCCCTACTTCTTTTTCATCTGATTCCTCCAATCTTTGATCACGTATGTTTGTTTTGTCCATTATACTAACCTCATATGGAATGGCATCTTTACTAATAGTGACCTGCCTCTTCACATCTTCTTGAAAGGCATTAAGTAACTCTTGGCTTGAAGAATATTCTGTTTCCGTCTTGATTCTTTTGGGTGGAATAGTAGTTTTCATTACAGTTGCGCTTCTTTTAGGCAATGAGAAATCCTCCGCATTAAAATATTCTGTTAATGAGGTCTTGATTAGATCCATTACCAATTTCTCGTTGTGTAATAACACTGTCCGCTTATCGGGTGTCACATTGACGTCAACTAAAGATGGAGAAACTTCTAAGTTTAAAAATATAGCAGGGTTCTGTACATTATTGAATAATCTGTAAACATCGTTACAGCACTTAGCCAGTTGTTGATATTGTATAGGCCTCTTATTAATATAGAAGAATTGTCTGTCTTTGGATGATCTTCCGCAACCAAACGAGATCTTGGAAATGTAACCAACTAAACGAATTTTGTAATCTATATTTTCAAAAGTTGGATCATCAAGATACCTCTTCATGATACGATCCTTGAAAGGATTCAAATCTACCACAATATCGATATGAGATAGACCGTGCATAGCATTTGAGCCAAATATGCTAATAATCTTTTTCGGAATGCTTTGGTGGCCAGTAGTTGTCAAAACTGAAGATTTCCGACCTTTGGAGCTTATATTCCAAACGGTAAATTTGATATTTTCTTGAATTATAGCATAACTTTGTAAGAGATTAATACATTTGGTAAATTGTCGTTTAACCGTCCTTTCAAATTCCTTTCTTCTCACTGGTAAAGTATCGAATAATTTATGTACTTGGAAAGTGGAACCTTTATTACGTGTTGCCGTGGACCTCGTGACCAATGAACCATCTCTAGCATATTCTAGAGCATCAGCCCGAGGTGGCTCAATGGTAGTAATAACAGAAAACTTGGAAACTACTCCACATAAAGACGATAATGCTTCACCTCTAAAGCCCAATGTTTGAGCTGACGATACATCCTGAAAACTGGTAATCTTGGATGTGTGATACTTCAAAGCCAGTGAAGAATAATTTTCTGGGGCTATACCGTCACCATCATCACTGCACTCAAAATATTCTAGTCCATTATCCCTGAAGGTGAGCTCGATCTGAGAGGAATGTGCATCGATACTGTTATCTACTAATTCTTTTACGGCACTAACTAGATCAACGATGACTTGTCCAGAAGTCAGTCTATGGATATCCTTCTCATTAATAGCAGATATAGTACTCATTCTCAAATCATGTTAATAAGCTATTAGGTAATTTAGCAAATGTGGCACAATTCGTTTCAGATATCTTGGTTATAATTAGTCTTTGACTCTATAAATGTGTGAACTAGTGAAATGTAAATTTCAACCACCGCCGCGAAAATTGACTGATGATAAAGGTGATTAGAAAAACTTTTCCATAAAGCCCAAAGTCTTGGGAGGAAAAGATATACCATTAACAATTGTAGAAAAATATGTTGTGTTTATTTTCTGTTTTTAACGTGTAATCTAAGGAATATAGCTAAAAAATATTGGAAAGAAGTTATGCAACTTTGCTTGCCTGTAAAACAACTTTGAGGAAGGTTAAATATGACCAAAATAAACTCAAGCTTCTTTTTGACAACAACTACTGTTTTAATATCAAGAAAAACATAGTTAATTTTTTGTTTACTTAGTTTTAGATAAATTTGAAATTTTGTATATTTTTAAAATTGTTCAACATTCAAGACTGTAAAATATAAAGTAAATAAAATATTAGGTTGCTCAAAAGGCCTGAACAGCACATTTTAACACACTTCCTCCAAAAAGAAAGAAAGTAGGAAAAATATATAAAAATAGGAACTGTTGCTACATGTTTTAATTATGAAACTTGAAAGAATAACTAATGAAGCTCGTATGCGAAAATTGAAAATCGCCGGTGGAGGTTTTTACCATTGAAAGTCCTGGAACTAAATATTTTATAGATGCATAGGTTAAAGATCATTATTATGTGCAAAAAAAATTCCAGACAGTGGTTTACAAGTAGAAAAAAGTTTTAGAATTTGATGGAAAGTTACAAAATATTCTAGAACGTTTACGATTAAAATAAACTTATCTGACTACGTTTGAGCATTTCTGGTTCCTAGACGAAGACGATATTTTTATCCAAATGAATAACTATATAAAGGACATAAAATGTAAGAATGTTTGCTATCAGTTTAGATATATTTTAATTTCATGATATATAAAAAAAGACAAGAAAAAAGATTGTATATTATAAAAGAGATTAAACCAAACAGATGTATCATCGCTCCACAAGGTAAGATTGAATAATCTCATCAGAAATCTTTCTCCTGGCTCAAAAACAATTTAGAAACAATAACTCCATGAATTTGTTGAATATTTAATCGAAAGTGTATAATTACAGAAATATAAATAAATGTGTATGTGTGCATTTCGCAGTATATTAAACGATATCAAATACTTTGAACATGAAAAGGCATCATTCATTATTCCAAACTCATAGCAGCTTTAAACTTCTCATAGCACAAATATCCAATCGACACTGCTGGGCAAACCTTCACCAAAGTTGGCACCAATCCCTTATAAAAACCAGGCACACCTTCCCTTTTCAAGGTCTGCATAAAGACATCCCTAAATCCTGTGTATGTGTAAGGATGTGCATATGTTCCTTGAGCTTGAAGTCTTGTTCTAAGTAGATTTATTGGATATACAGCAGTAGCTCCTACTGTTCCGCTAAAAGCCCCCATAGGTAACACGAGTAAGTAACTGAGCATGACATCCTTTTCAGGAATATTGAGTTTTTTGGATTGCCTTTTGATATACCATTTTTTTAAAGCAGAAAAAGTGCCAAGATCTAATGCAGCGTATGGGAAGATTCCCAATGCACCAAGTAAAACCCCTCTGTAAAAAACACGAATTCCACCCTCCTTATACATCTCTTTGGCAGTGGAAATGAGCAATGCATTTCCCTTCAAATTCCCTTCCAAGGGTGCACACTGGATTCTGAATTTTAGAGTATCAATTGGGTATATTGATATCTGTGCCATCACACCAGCAATCCCACCAGCAACATATGTTTGCAATTTAGATAAATCATTAACTAGCTTATCACCACTCAAATTTGCCATTAGTCTTTTAGCCAATTCGAATGTACCAAATTTGATTGAACTTTCCGGACAAATCTTGAATACACTTAATCCATTACCAACATAAAATGCTCTTAGCCCACCTTGTCTATATAATGATCTTATGGCCTTTATTATAGGTGATCGTATTTTTGCTAAGTTAGCCCTTGGATTCTTAGCTATTAATGCATCTTTGGAATTCAATAAAGTAGATGAGAGGTCGGTTCTTGCAATCAAGAATACCTTAATTCTATCTAATGGGGCCGTACACGTACGTGATATTACTCCTGATAATCCACCGGCAATAAAATAACCAAATCCCTTAATAAAGTCATTGATAAGCGTCATATCACCTTCAGAGGATAAATCGACATCTTCATTGAATAGATAGAAGTACGAATATGCTGTTTGCAAACGGGAGCCTTTTTTTCGAGGCATTAAAAGTAAAAAATCTCTCCATTGGTCGTAGCTAATATAGGCTGAGTTGTTACTTAATTCCTGTGATTTTTGATCCTTATGAAATGCCCATTCAATAAACTTATTAAATTTTGTCGCTACTGGTGAATTAACTTTTTTAGTATCATTAGAAGCTGCTTCCTTCTTTGCTAAAGTGGAGAGGTATTTAGAGACGTCAGAAGCCCTAATCATACCATCATTATCCACATCAATCCTTTGAAAACCCTTTTCAATTTGTCCCTCGGCTATGCTAGCATATTTTTTGAAATCTTCCAAATCCACTATTCCATCATGATTTCCATCCATGGCAGCAAACAAAAATTGCATTGCCTCCTCATTATTCTTCAGAGGATGATCGGTATTTTCGAAAGCCTTCTTAAGTGTCTTAAAATCAATTTTTCCATTATCATTAAGATCCAACCTCCTAAACACTTCTTCGTAAGATTTATCTCGTTCCTGACTATTATGAAATCCAGGGAGTGCCATCTATACTGTGCTATTTACAAGGGAGGACTTCGCTGTAATGGATTTTAACATTGTTTGGCTTTCAACTAAGAGACTTTTCAATGTTTAAATATCTGTAACCTTTTTTAGCCAATTATTTAAGTTGAAAAATCGCGATGCAGAGAAAAGGCGTAGAGACAATAACTTGAATAATAAAATGAAACATAACGGTAATAGTTTCAAATTTTTTTATATTGATATTTAGCTATTAAAAAAACGTCAATATTTGGATCTTTGGCCGAGTGTATACAAGTACATCTTATTTTTCCAAATAGACTCCTGAAGCATCTTCCACAACTTTTTGCGAATAAGAGCATTTCTCACATCAAATCAGTTTCTGCTCCATTCTAAGGTTGTTAACTATTTTTGAATTGGAGGTCTTGCTCTTTATTAGTTAAAACAACATAGCTTGTGAACGTCTGATAAGATACATCAATAAGACAATAATTACTAATTGGTGCACCGTTTACTCTTCTGATTTAGCTAGTACATTATTTCTACTCAACATTAAGTCAAATCTCTTTCTAATCTTTGCCAAGCGTTCATCAAGTTCTTTCATTTGGTTTAAGGGTTGGATCATTTCCGTTTTATCTTGCAATATGGAATGTTCAGATCTTAACGAATCGCGTAATTTCCGCAAAGTTAATACCAATAACGCCTGCGACTGTCTCAGATCATCAATTGACTGGTATAACTCGTCAAGTTCTGATGACATTATCGAATAAACTGAAAGCTCTACGGGATGGACCTCATCCGCTTCAGTTGCCGTTTGCCCCATTGGATAGCTTTTTATATATGCTCGTTTCCCACTAAAATCACCTTCTTATTAGTTTTATTCACACTTGCAAAATTGACTTACCGCGGATGGCAATATGTAAGCCCAGTCTCTATGTAAGCCCTTTAATTGTTAGGCTGATCAGTTTACAATTTGCGAATTTTTTTAGCGCTTCCAAGTTAACGCTATGTAAAAATGAAATAATAGAATTATTAAAAAGATATAGTTATATTATTTTCTATTATTCCAGTTATATACCCTCAAAGTGAACCTGCTAGCTTGCTTGTAAGACCAGAAACCAAACCGGCCTTCAACTTTGCTTGGCCTTCTTCCATTACTTTCCCCATTGTTACGATACTCGTATTGACCACTGTAGTTCCTGTTCTTATTCCTGTACCTATACCTCTGGCGGCAAGATCACCAATGTTATCGGTTCGCTTCGAAACGTTCAATGTATATCTTGGTTCGAATTGGAACTCAAGTTGCAAACTTCCACCATCTTTACCATCTTTTTTAAGTACTGGTACAGTTAATGTAGTTGGTTTCTCCGGATCGATTTCATCAAGAGGTACTTTAGCTTTACCAAGAAAATCATTCTTGCGACCATAATCCTGGTCCATAACGTCTATCAGTATACAATCATTGACACGATTATCTATTTGAATGGGTTTTGTAGTTTCATTCCAAACTGGGTTCAACGTCCTCTTTTTAATTTTCGTCTTAAAAAAATAATCTCTTTCATCATTTAAATAAAACTTCAAATATGGGTCAGAATGTCCATTTCTATCACCTACAGGTAAAGTTTTGGCATTTTTTATAGTAATAGTTAAATCTCCAGAATTTGTAATCAAATCGCTCTGCGGTAACTTGGTAACATTAAGTGGAAGCCAAGAAACTTGGACTAATAGTTTTGCAGTCGATATACCTGTGAGATTGAGAATTTTTGGTGTCTTATAACAATTCTTGACCAGCTCAAAAGTAGGGATATCAAGTTGACAGATGCATTCTTCTGCCTTATTGGCATTCCTGTTCTTAGTCACCTTAAATGTAGTCACAGACCACTCTAACTCCTTGACCATATAATCACCGGTCCATCCTGTATTGATTGTTCTTATCGAACATCGTGGCCCTATAAAATTTGGGTACCCACATGAATCAAAAAATGTCTGAACATAAAGGCCAGGTTCCGGTAACTCACCACCAAGTATCGAAACTGTTATAATCCCTACAGGATACTGTACCAACTCTTCTAGCTGTAACATCATCTTACTGTTAAACACATCTTGCAGCTCATTCAATTCATTCTCTTCTTGCTCTATCTCTCTTAATTTTTCCTCACTACGATCATTATCAACTGTTAGTTGTTCTTTTGAAGATAGTAAGCTTTGTTTTCTTTCATTAATTTTATCAAGTTGATGGATCTCTTCAAGACTTAAGATTGGGAGTGACGGGTAAAAGGAGACATAGTAGGTTAACTCACCACTTAGCCCCCTATTATTGTATAAGAGACCAGTTCTTTGCTTATCGTCAATATATTCTGTATAGTTATCAGTTCGGTCCTTTTGAAATAATCCCTGTAAGGGTAATTTTAAAGTTCCAATAGTTAGATCTCCTCCTAACGTTCGATGACTATTGCATTGAATCGTTATCTTCTGGTTAGGTGAAGTCACTGCGACAGAAATTGCAGTATTCCAAATGGGGTTCAAAGTATCCCACTTTTCAGGCGTTCTTCCTTTCTCAATGTCATCGACGAGAATTTTAACGTACGGATCACACACTGCCAATTTATCCGTATTTTTTAAATTCTTTGCCTTATTAACGAATATACGAACAATCCCAATCGGTGGGATATATGGTACCATATCATTTTTGATACCCAAATCAACGGGCTTCCAATGGGTAATAATCTTCAGATCACCCTTACCATTTTTTAACGGAATTGAATTCTTATCAATCATGGTTCTATCCAATAAAGAGCTCAAAGTTTGTGTAGTTGATGCTATTATTTCATCTTTGTGATTCTTAATTTGAAATTTACATCTTGTCATTAAACAATCTAAGACAATTGCTTCATAAGTTGAATTCCATTCGAAGGAATTAATCCCAGAGATTTTTTTTGTCGTCCAAACAAGTTTAGAGTTAATATAAACTTCAACATATAAGTTAAGTTTTTTGCTTTTCTGGTTTATTAATTTTAAACTCTCAATATTGATCAAACCAATGCCTGAGGTTAAATCGGGAATCTCTTCAATAGTCCCATCTGGCAGACGCTTTTGGTTTAATGTTGGATGGAAGTGTAAATCAAAATGCAAATCACCAACATTTCTAGAGTTTCGAAGGAAAAATGACTTCAAATGCCTTTGTTGAGGAGTTTTGCGCAATGAAGCCAAATTTAATTGAAGAACACCAATGGACTTATCTTTCAGTTTCTCCATCTTATCTAATAAAGTTACTGTGATTGGGTTAAAAAATGTCTTGAGTTGGATATAGATAGTCTCATCCCATTCTGGATTATATTTACTGACCGAAGTGTTACTTGTAGCAAGAAGTTTTGATCCTGATCTAAAGGTCAGGTATGGACTTCCAACGGCATTTAATGGATTTGTTGAACGCTTCAAATTTTGAACGTTCTTAATTCTAATTTCTAGGATACCTATGGAGATATTCGAGCCAGATATTATTTGAGGTAAAGAGAGTTGCAATGAAAACGGAGGTAGTAGAATTGGACCCATATATTTTTTAGCCATGGCTCGAATGAATGGCATTAGCCCAGGGATCGCCAGCAGTTCCAGGTTAAATATTGAGCTCGAGAAAAGGGAGACGACAAAATCCAAATTGGGGATTTCCAACAGTTGGATATTGATAGTTTCGATATGAGGCGAAGCATCCATTAGTTGAAATCGAATTCTTGCCTTTGCCTCAATACAGAGTTCGGAGAGAGAAATCGGAATTACTATTCCGAATAGGTTGAATTTCAGAACAAGCTTCTCATTAACATAATTTCGCATCTGTTTAGCTGTCATATCTGATATATCATGAGGAATAAGTGAAAGCTGCCAATCCATAACAACAACATCTGAGCTAGTATTTTGTAAAGTCTTTAAGCCGTCAATCCTTGGAGATTTCACACCCAAAGTTAACTGATCAATCCAAACAGATTGAACAAATTTGGGCAACGAATACAAATTATTTAGAGTCGTATTGACGTTAGTGACTACCTGTTCAGATATAGTGGGTTCAATCAGACACCAGTATTTCTCCATGAAATGATTTAACCACTCAATTGATTCTGTATCATTTTCAATTTTTGCTACTGCATTTTCTCTCTCGATGAGATCTTTAATTTTAGTTCTATATTTTTTTATGGATGTTCTGTAATAGAGGCATACAATAGCCATCAAAAGGAAAACGGGTGCAAATGAAAATTTAAAGTAACCTAACCCAAAAGATAAGATGCCTCCAATAGCACAGCTTCCAACCGAATGGTACCATTCACCATACATTTTCTCTGGAATAAGGTTGTCTAAAAATGTTTCATTATTTGAATCCAATAAGAAATCGTCGGCAGTAAGAAAATCACTTTCCTCCCATCCACCAATTTGCCTCCACCCAATATATGATGCCTCCTTAGTAGTTTTCTTGGTGGTAGTATTTCTCTCCTTTGCAATATTCTTATCCAAGTCTTCAGCATTGTCAACACTATTTGTTGTTAGTGTATAATCATTGTCCTTTTTCTTTGGGTTTGCCGAGGGGTAAACTAACCCAGCTTGTTTCAGTTTTTCCTCTTTCTGTGGGGGCATTGAATAATGGTTATTATAATTTTTGTTTAGCTTTGTTTCTTAAAGTTTTTTCAAGTGTGCTCAAGTTTAAGAGTTAATGAATTATGCCAAATTCCTAAGTCAAAGCTTTATGTTTTATGATGTAACTAGCTGGTAGTCAAGAGCCGATTGATAGGACAAAGGGAAGCATCCCGTGTATACGGACCTTACTATAAACCTGGCAGAGGAACAAGCTCATCGGATTTCGATATATCAACATTCTTCGATCGAGAAAACGAAAAACTATGGATTTACGTCATCTTCGGATCATCTCCGGGTAAATCCGAGTTTTGATCTTCATTGTTTTGTCACAGATACACACATTGAATATATATAGTACAGGGGTATGGTAAAAGAGTTGGGAAGCAGTGACATCACTCGACGTATTCTTCAGAGCCATCCGTTTCATTGTCATCAATGAAGCTCTCTTCGTCATCTGATAGTTCGATTTTTTGGACATAAGATTTTTTAGGTGCTGCCCTACGCCTGGTTCTCGACCTATTCAGTTGAACTGGCGCATCATCATCGTCTTCAAGGTCGCTGTCCGAATCCTCGAGAAACATTTTCCCGGAATTTCTATTTTCTACTTCATCTTCATCATCAGACAATTCAACGATCTCAGGTATTTTCCTTTTGACTGGCTCTTTCTTTGGTTTAACAGCAGTCTTTTGTAGAGGTATTTTCTGACTTTGGACACTTTCTTTGGGAGTTTCTCCAAAGTTTTTAGTCAATTCCTTAAATCTATTCGAAAACGTGCTTAGGGTATCTTCTGTCTCTTGCTTGGGAAGCTTGTCGAAAATTGTAGAAGAATTTTTAGAAAGTGATGAGTTGGTTTCTGATTCTTGTGCTTTAATAGTTGGTGTGACTTCCTTTGATGCCGTCTCAGACTTAATTTTGGTTGGTCTTTTTACCTTTACAGCCACCTTGGGCTCAAGTAGTACTCTCTCAAAATTTGCCGTTTCTAACTTCAGTTTATTTAAAGACTTTTTAGTCGCCTTTGGTTTCTTCTTACTCTTGCCATAATCATCGTCATCGTCGGCAGCGGATTTCCTCTTGCGTTTAGCTTTAGTTTTAGAACTTGCACCGGATTCGTTCCCATTACGACTTTCCTCATCAATTATAAGGAACTCATCGTAGGCTTTCATAAACTCTTCCAAGTCATTATTCCATAAATCAGAAGCTGATAATTTCAAAAGATCTTCTAATTCGGTTTCTCTCTCTTGTTTTTGATTCAGTAATTTTTGGTACCTTTCTCTTGTCAACGACCAAATTCGCATACCTAATAGATATTCAAATGTCCCGTAAACTTCTTCAGGTCCATTAATAATGGCCTCATCAGTTTGATTTTCACTTTCATCCTCTCCTTCTCCTTCGTCAACCAATTCTTCAATTTTGCTGCTAATGGAACCATAATGTGGCTTTCCTTCTTTATTGATTCTTGGGAAACCCAATTCTTCTAGTTCCTTAATTATGTCTTTACGTGGTTTATTTGTAACTGTTAAAGCTCGATCAATAATCATCTTAATAAATTTGACCTGATATGACAGTTTTTCAACTTCCCATTGCAATCTCTCACTCATGTAGTCTTTTCTTTTTTGATAATATTCTAACCTAACATAGTAGAAGTCATTCAATATTTCAAACACAGTCTCGTACTTCTTAATTTTACCACGAGCATCAAAGGCAACCATGTTCATTAAACTAATTGGAGAAGTTAGTTTGAAACGTTCATAAAACCCAATTTTTTTAGTCTTCTCCATTTCTTCAGGTGTTAACGTAATAATAAATTTGATAGTATCACCATGATGCTCTTCCATGTCCTTTATCCATGCTTTGTTCTTCTCATTACCACTCAAACCCAACAATAAATATTCTTTAATAGTGGAAGTCCACGTTCTTGCTGGTAATTCCGTAATCTCCAATGTGTTTGGACCGATTTGTTCAATTCTACCGTACATTCTATAACGTTGTGGATCAATAGCTTCAATGGAACCGTTCCACCCTTTGAACCACGGCTGCATATCTTCAAGTTCTTCGCCATTCATCAAATGTCTTATATTCTTGACAATATCTAATGGATTAAACGGAGGCACATTTGTACTCCAACCAGTACCAATACCTTCACACCCATTGACTAATATCATAGGTATAACAGGAAGATACCATTCAGGTTCTACAGTAGCCTCGTCATCTTGAACATACTTGTATAAAGCATCGTCAGATGGATGAAAGATTTTTCTTGTTATTTTACTCAATTCTGTAAAGATATATCTTGGGGCAGCAGCATCCTTACCACCAGTGGCCCTAGTACCGAAAGCACCATTGGGTTTCAATAAGTTTATATTATTTGCACCTACAAAATTCTGTGCCATACCAATAATGGTTAGGGCCAGAGATTGTTCACCATGGTGATATGAAGTTGCCTCAGCAACATTTGGCGCCAATTGAGCCACTTTAATTTCTGATCTTAAGTTACGCTTGAAACAACCAAACAGAACTTTTCTCTGCCCTGGTTTAAACCCATCAAGAACATTAGGAATGGATCTTATATTATCGGCTAAGGAAAACAGAATCAATTCTTTGTTGATAAAATCGCTGATGGGGATTTCGTTCAGTGAGGAATCTAAGACGGTACCAGGTTCATATTGTCTAAGCCATTCTTTACGGTCATCGGCTTTCTTTTTGGAAAACGCAAGATCAATCAAATCTTTATCGTTGCCTTGCAATGAGTGAAAAGTCTTTAAATGTTTATCCAAATCTCTAAAATATTCACGAATTTCTTGCGCCAAGGAGGTACCTAACCCCTTATAATATTTTTGCTTCCATGTATAATTATTCGATTCCTCTTCTCTCCATTTTTCGTAGTCTGGCATGTTATAAAATGCAATGACAGAACGTCTTGGTTTTGTAATCGTCACCTTAATAATCGGGGTTATAAATTCAACTAAAAATCCAGGAATATCTAGAAGCCCTGGGAAAGAACTTTCCAGGAAATTAATAATCAAACCTTTAATATGAGAACCATCATGATCTTGATCTGTCATAATCATTAAATGGCCATACCTCAATGATTTTGTGTCTTCATATTTCTTTCTATGCTGTAAACCCATAATTTTCTTTATAGCTTGAATCTCGGCGTTCTTTAAGATTTGATCAGCACTGGCTTCTCTCACGTTTAACATTTTACCACGCAGTGGGTAACAACCATATAAATCTCTACCAACAACAGCAAGCCCTGCAACGGCCAATGATAAAGCAGAATCACCTTCTGTCAAGATCAACGTACATTTATACCCATCTTTGGTACCAGCCTTATTAGCATCTTCTAATTTTGGATATTCAGTTATTCTTGTCTTCCTTGTACCGTCTGATTTTTTAAGAGTATTGGCTTCATTCTCGTCGGCAATTTCAGAAATTTTAGTTGCAAAATCAGTCTTCATGATTTTATTAATATATTCAGGTGAAACTTCACATTTGGAGCCGAAATCTTTCACCCTGGTAGTCAGCTGCTCCTTTGTTTGCGACGTAAACGCAGGGTTCTCAATTAAACAGTTAATAAAGATAAACATATTATTCTTGATTTGGAAAGGCTTAATTGTCTTTTTTCTTTTTTTCTTAATTAAATCTTGTACCTTACGTACAATCTGATCTGAAATATAATTAACATGAGTACCACCTGAAGTTGTTGCAATAGAGTTTACAAATGAAATTTGTTGAAATGAAATATCTGAGACAGCAAAGGCAATCTCCCATGAAGCGTTAACTCTTTCATATAATATGGTTGGAACATTAGATTGATCGGAAGCATCTTCACCGGCGTCCAATTTCTTCTTTTTTTCTAAGGATTTCATGTATAATTCCACATAATTCTTGAAATTTCTAATCTTCAGTGATTTCCCATTTAAGTATACGCTTATATCGCGAACTGACCCGTTTATATCATAGACACGACGACGCATGACACCCAGAATATCATTATCCAAAGAGGTCATATTAAATCTGGACAAATCTGGTTTGAATGATACTTTGGTATAGGAGGGACCTTTTTTGTAGGACGTAATTTTTGGAGGGTGACAGACACTCATGTTTTTTTCCCACTTTTGGACATACTTGCTACCCAACTTAGGATCAGCAGTCTCCAATACAAATTCTGTAGAAAAGATATTACACAATTTGGCACCATACCCATTTCTGCCACCAGTAACCTTTTTCTCATTATCATCGTAGTTGGAGGAGGTTAATAGATGACCAAAAATTAATTCAGGAATATAAATTTTCTCCTTTTGATGAATTTCAATGGGGATACCCTTACCATCATTTTTGACTTCGATTAGATTTTCCTCTGGCTTAATGGTGACTTCAATCTTCTTCATTGTTGGATCACGAACCTTATTATCCGCAGCATTAACAATAATTTCATCGAATATTTTAAATAGACCAGGGACCATTTTTACATGCTTTTCCACCATGCAATCTGTTTCTTCATCATAAATCCATTGCTCTTGTTCTTGTAGTTCAACTGATCCAATATATGTATCTGGTCTCTTCAGGATATGCTCTAACTGTGATATTTTCTGATACCTCTCAGAAGCACTTTTAACAGCCACAGTCATTTTTCTTTACAAAATCAAAGATAATTCAATAAATGATTAAAATAATAAAAACAGACACTGGAGAAAGTCTAGGTTGGTATGAAATGGACCTTCTTTGAGCTCAATGATTCGAGTTAAAATGATCTGAAAACATGTTTACATTTATAAAACTAGTTAATCTGGAAACGCGAAACGCGTTTTGACTTACGTAATCAGATCAGTAACAGATTGACTTTTAACTATTCTTAGTCAACTATAACATTAAGTTATTGCACTTAAAAAGAGCAAAGATAATGGTTCGAGGTATATCTATATTTACAGGAAAGATATTTTGGTGTTACAATAAATTTATATTTTGATTAATGCGTACTTTAAAAAAACGAATAAATGAATAGATCACTTTAATGATTTGGTATAATGGAATACAGAAAAAGAACCTTGCTAATAGATAGAAACCCTAATTTCATTGCCAACAGAAAAGTTCATATATTTTATGCCTAATTTTCGATTTGCGCATCAGAAAAGTGAGACAATCCAGTCCATGAATCATACAAATGCATTATGCATATAGTAGGAGCAAATAGCTTTACTAACAAAGGCGGTGGCTCTTCCGTAACTAAAACACCACATGGTACCTTTGTCAAGTCAACTAACGGTACAACAGGTTTGACCTGGTTCCTTGTTGACAAGTAAACTTGTTCGTGTTGCCAACTCAAAGACATCATCCACACCTTCTCCCGTAAGAGCACTACACTCTACATATTTCTTAGCACCAATGATTCTTGCCACCTGTTGGGCATCTTCAGGTTTTACCATCTCCACACCATCCTGTTTCTGCCTCAAATCTTTTTTCAAACCGACTAGTATAATAGGGGCTTCAGGGCAATATCGCAGAGCCTCTTCTGTCCATTTATTTCTGGCATTATCCAAGGACTCTGTGTCATTTATGGCAAACCCAATCAGTATTATATCAGCCTTGGAGTATGAGAATGGACGTAGGCGTTCATATTCTTCCTGACCGGCTGTATCCCACAATGTAAGCGAAACCTTAATGCCATCAACCCTACAATCTGTGACATAATTTTCAAATACAGTTGGATGATACTCTTGCGGGAACTTCCCGAGAGTAAAGACGTATAACAAAGATGTTTTCCCACATGCACCATCTCCTATGATGACTAGTTTTCTTCTCACGGCCTTTTCAGACATGTTATTCTACTCTTTTCAATGTAACAAAATACTGTGTTCCTAAGTATAAGGTATATCTAGGTGTCCAATCTGGGATTGCTCAGCTAGTATGCTTGGTTCTGTGTCCCATGGAAAATAAATAAATCAGAACTATTGCAGATTTGGAAAATTCATCCTACATGGATACCGTTAACGTTACTTGGATGAATGCTCGCGCCTCGAAAAAAAATTTTGGTGAGTTGACGCTACGTAGTCATCGAACTGGCTTACACTTGTAACTTGAGAAATAAAACTTTATGAATAGCATTAAAGAATAAATAGGTAAAATATTTATAGGAGGGATACAGTAGGATAATGTATAAAGCAGTAGCTAATTATACATTGTATGGAATGGCATTGGCTTCTGGATGTGGAGTTCGGGTTGGAAGACTCAGCATACTTGAGGTATTCTGGAAGGACATGCTATCGTTCACATTATCAAGAATACCATTCAATAAACTTGTTTCGGGTCTTGTAGCTTGCTCAGGGCCTATCATCTTTACATGGCTAATCAATCCTGCTGGGGTTGTTAGCACTTCACAACCGTACGAGTTCCTCATATTTAGTAGGCAATTAATAAATGACGGATAATCCAGTCCAACTCCTAACAGACTTTGATAGAGAGTGTCAACTGAAAGATATTGAGTTGTCAAGTCCTTGGCAGCTATATTCACGTAGTTCTTGTAAATTGTCTCTAACATATTTGGACCGTTTGCATTGGTCGATACAGGATAAACAGCTCCTCGAGGTAGACTCATATTATTATTATTATTATCATATGGAACAGAATTATTGTTCCAGATATTTGATGACAGATAATTGGCAGAATCACTACTATTTGGAAGGCTTGGAATACTAGATAATAAATGAGAGTGATCCATTGCTAGAGTACCGCTGTTTGAAGTATTGTTACCGTCATGTGTATCCCAGATCGAACTTCTGTGCGTTGGTAATGGAGTAGCAGATGTTAATGATGGTGTGCCCATGTTAATTGAAGACGGATTCCCATTTTCTAACCCCATCGACCCAACTGAAGCCTTTGTGTTAGAACCAATTTGGTTACTTCTCAATGTGGGATGTTGATCATTCCATAACGAATTTTGTTGAAATGTTGCAGGTGGCGAAAAATTGGAATCATCTAAACCCGCAGAAGATAGCATGGTAGTTAAAGATTGTAATTCATCTGCCAATGATTTCCTTTGGTTGGTATGGTTATTTGGAAGACCGAGGGATGGGACTGCCGGTTGGTTATTAGATGGGAAAGATTGTTGCACTGCCGAGTCCTGCATATTCGGGAAGTTATTCCAAGATGGCATTCCAAACGGCGCATTTGGGACAATGCCTGGTGGACCAGGTAACTGATGTGTAGGCATTCCCGGTAATGCTGAAGTCAACGATCCCAAGGAAAATCTGTCATCAAGAGCCGAATTCTCAGAAGTTGAATGCATATATGATCCATTAGGTAACGTCATAGAATTTGTGGACTGTACGTAACCTTGAACATTTTCATCCTGGGGGACGAACTGGTTAGAGCCTTGCACTTGGTTCATAGGTGAAATATCATGTGAGATTGATGAGTTTGGTTGAACAAATCTGGCCAAGTTCGATGGGGAACGTGACGGGTTTAATGCCGTGGCTGCATTTATCATAGCAAATATGTCATCGTCAACACTTTTCTTTGCAGTTGAGAAAGGCAATTCTGGCAACGATTCTTTAGGAGATGGATTTTGAGAAGTTCTAGTTTTAAGTTGCTTCGATTCAAGACTTTTAACAGTTTTTTTTGCCGTTTTCTTCTGAGATTCTGCAGCCTTTTTATTTTGCAATTGTTGCTCCTTTAGTTTTTTCTCTTCTCTCAATCTTTTCTCTTCCTGCAATCTTTTCTGCTCTTGTCTTTTTTCATCCTTCAATTTCTTCAACTCTTCTTCTTTCTGTTTTTTCTCCTCTTCACGTTTTCTTCTAAGATCTTCTTTCACCTTTCTCTGTTGCTCCTGCTGTTCTTCTCTACGACGTTGCTCTTCAAGTTTGCGTTTTTTTTCTTCATCCTTCTTCCTTTTGGCCTCTTCAACCTTCTTTCTTTGAGCTTCACGCCTTTCTAGTTCACGTTGTTCAGATTCTTTTCGAAGTCTTTCTTGTTCTAATTCTTTCCTCTTCTTCTCTTCCTCTTTAGCCAATTGTTGTTGTCTCTTCTTCTCCTTTTCCTTCTCTTTCTTTTTTTGTTTCTTCTCTTCTCTCTCTTTTTGTCTTAATTTCTCATCTTCCAATTCTTTCAACAACTTTAATCTATTGACATCAGCTTGTTTCTCATGATATGACGCCATGATTCTACCCTGAAGTAATTTAGTAATAGCAATTTGAATTAATTTTTTTCCCTCTTCAAGACGTTCACCTTCATCGATGCCACTATCATACTCTTCATCTTCATCCTCTTCGTCATTGTCCTCATCCTCATCGTCATCATAGTCCTCATCTTCTTCATCTTCATCTACGTCCAAATCTTCATCAACGTCTTCGTGGTATGCATGTTCGTTAGCATAATGCTGGTGTTGATGATGCATGTCAATCGCCTCTCCTGAATGATCATGGGGATATTTTTTTTCGTCGTGTACATTGGAAGTTAGGGCACCATGATGATCCCCAATTATCTCATTACGAATTTTTTTCTGTTCATAAATGTCATGAATTTGTTGGAAACTTTCATGGTCCATTTCTAACGCATCATCTTCACTGGCTAGATCATCTTCTTCGTCATCCTCTTCTTCGTCATCTTCATAATCATATTCTGACAACACCTCATGATTGGATTCATCTTCATAAAGATCAGTTTCATGCTCAACTTCATTATGTTCTGGATTAGAAGTTGCAGCCGCCGCCGCCGCTGCTGCAGCGGCAAGAGACGCACTAACAGAATTGCCACCAAATTCATGATTGAATTTTTCTTTGAAGGATTTCATGACTAACTCACCAAAATGAGCCCTATCATCACCAAACATAAACCTAGTAAACAACTCTTTCTCTAAAGGAGAAACTTCATTAAATTCTTTCTTCTTTGTATCGTAAGATGAAGTCATTCTTTCAGCTATATTTCTTTGCAGATCGGAGTATTCCTTGGCAGTTAACGGTTTGCCGTTATGTAACATAGTCGTGAACTCCCTGGGATTATTTGTATCTGTATCCTTATTATTACTATCAGGTGGCATAACAAAATTCTCTAATGCGGTAATGAAGTTACGAGGATTGGTAATTGCAGTAGATGATGCGTGAGACATTAAATCGTTAGTCAATGATCGCATTTCTGGGTATGACATCATTTTAGACACATATTCCTTGGCAATTTTAGGATGAGACGATATGAATGTTTTTGTAAAATTTAAATATTTCTCTCGTAACTGTTGTTCATCTATCTCTTGCTTCAAAACAGGAGCTGCTGCAGGAGTTGCAAGATGTCCTTGCGACATCGCTTGTTTCTGTTTTAGTTGTTTGAAATGAAGCACCTCTTCTTTCAAATCTTTATCATTTGTTGGTGATTGTGCAGGATTGGAAGAAAGAAAAGTCTTCATCACTTGATTATCATCATCAAAATCAGTGTGTTCTGTATCATGACTCTGAGACTCTTTTATCGTCGGGGGATTATTCGAATTATTACTATTCTTAGATATCTGTAACTCTTTAATTATACCAAGATGAAATTTAACAGGATTCAATTCAGGATCTTTTATCTTATCGAGTGAATATAAAACGTTATAAATCCTTTCCATTTCTTGATCCATGGCCATATGACGTCTTCCACACACAGAGCAATTACATGAATGTCCACTGCCGCCGCTAGTATTACTGGATGAGGTGGAAGAAGTATCATTTTGATAGTTTCTAATAATTTGTAACACCTGCTCCTTCTCTATTCTAAGAATAGCTTTTTTCTCCTGAGGCGACAAAGACTCCCAATGAGAATCCAGCGTTAAAGCTAATGATGCTGATTGTTGTTTTTGCTTTTGTTTCTGTTTGTTTGCAATGGAGACTTTCATACTGGGATCTGTCTCTTCTGGGGAAGGTTGGATAGACTCCACAATTACGTCACCGTTTGGTGCTCTCTTAATGACTCTTGAAGTGGGATAATCCTCGCCTTCTTTGTATATTTCAGCATTCTCCAGAGTAGGTTGTTGCGTATGATGCTTCTTCTGGCTTTGTTTGGCTTTACTTTTTCTTTTCTTGTTTTTGGAAGTAGGGGGCATCTTGTGTGAGAGTGGATATGCGTCTGCAATGCTAGATACTATCCGGGAGTCTGTGTTGAGGGGATACCGTTACTGATCGTGGCGATAGGTTGTAGGTTCAACTTCACCTCAATTCAAATCCAGAAATTACAGATTTCTTTCGCTGAATTTATCGTTATGGACGGAGACAGTTTCAAATTTTTTTTGGCGAATTAAGAAAATCGATGAGGTAGAGTACTCTTAAAAGTGGACTTAGTTTGATTTGTATTTCCATGGAGAGCCTTTTGTTTAACCTAACAGACAAAATAGGGAAGTAAATATACTAGCAAGGATGCCACCAAAAAAGAGTCAGAAAAAGCAGCAGGAACAAGGCAAAAAAAAGGACAATGTCGATAAGACGTTTGGTATGAAAAATAAGAATAGGTCCACCAAAGTGCAGAAATACATCAAACAAGTGCATTCTACAGGGTTGGACCCCAAGAAGGAGGAGTTGAAACGTAAGAAATTAGAGGAAAAAAAGTTGAAGGAAGCTCAAGAAGCTGAGAGAAGGGCTCTTTTCAATCCTGCCATTGACCAAAGAGTTCGTGCTGGTGTAGACCCAAAAACCGTTGTTTGTGCTCTTTTCAAGCTGGGAAACTGTAACAAAGGGAAGAACTGTAAGTTTTCTCATGATTTGAGTGTCGGAAGAAGAGTGGAGAAGAAAGATTTGTACCAAGATGTGAGGAAAGAGAAGGAAGAGGATACTATGGATAACTGGGATGAAGAGAAATTAAGATCTGTTATCTCTTCAAAACATGGTAACCCGAAGACAACGACAGATAAGGTGTGTAAATTTTTTATCGAGGCAGTGGAAAATGGTAAGTATGGTTGGTTTTGGGTTTGCCCCAATGATGGGGACAAGTGTATGTACAGACATTCTCTACCTGAAGGGTTTGAATTGAAGACAAAGGAACAGAAGAGAATGGAGAGAGAGGCACTTGAGAACCAACCAAAGATTACTTTGGAAGAATTCATTGAAACCGAAAGAGAGAAACTGGATAAGACCAAATTGACTCCAATCACGATGGAAAATTTCGCCGTGTGGAAGAAGAACCATATTATAGAAAGAATCAATGCTGAGAATAAGTTGAAAGCCAAGAGGAAACTATCTGGTCGTGAAATTGTTCAAAAACTAACCTCAGAGAATAAAAACTTTGAAATTGACAATGCTGATGATATGTCACTTGATTCAACTCAAGGTTCAGCTTGGGATTTGACAGAATTCACTGAAGCGCTAAAAGAAGCAGATCATGAAAACGACAGTGGAATTAAAGATTATGGTGATGGTAGTAATCCAACTTTTGAAATCAAGTCGTCTATAACTGCGTAGATATAAAAAGTCATTCGTATGCCAATATACGACCCCAAAAATTGTTCACTAATAATATCCCTCATGGCTCAGAATATATATGAATAATATATAAACACATAATATGTACGCCTGCGTTTTCCCCAAACAATATACAATAAAAAATACAATTGGATAATTGAAATGACTAAGCTTATGAATATATGTATGAATATGGAAACGTTATTGAGTTATAGACTTTTGAAGTTCTTCTAATTTTACTACGCTATCCTCTAATGCTACTTCTGGTTCCATGAAAAATAACAGCCTTATCTTATCATGGGAATGTTTGAGTGAATTCAGTTGTTCTATGGCTTGATAGACCCTTTTCCTCCAGTGTTCTCCCTTGTTGTCAATGAGAGTGTCATAATTCCCATAATCGTTTTGACTTGAAGATAAAACATATTCTGAGTCAGACTGAATTCTTCTCTTTATATCACTAAAGGAGGAAGAAGCAGATTTGGATGTATAAGGCCTAGGAGGGAGGTTAGGCAAGGTAGAACTAGTTCCCATACGTGTACCAACAAACGAATTATCTTGGTGCCCAACTGACCCCCTAGAAGATTGGATTCTCTCTAATTGGTCATCTGAAAGCTGAATCCTCTTGGGTGGAATGCGTGGAAGAATTCGTTTTATCTTCTCTCTCGAGGTATTGTAATAATTGATTGAAATTTCTTGATTCAAATCATCCATAACCTTTTTATCTTGCTCTTTCGTTCCCAAATCGCTCATAGAATTGGTACAACAACGAATATAAACACCAATGATTTGATCTGGAAATTCCATAACAGTATTTATATAAGCTTCCAGATCCTTTTCCCCAGAGTCACCAACCAATATAAACTTCTTTTTGGGAAAGTCCTGAATAATGTTCCAGATAGGTTCTAATTTCCTGTTAGCGCTAGATGTCATCAAACTGGACAAAAAATTCCCGGAGTATTGCTTTAAGAATAAAGGACCCCACGGGTAATCTCTCTTGATGAAATTATTAGCAATTGGAAACAACTGAACTGGAGAATTAGAAACATAAAAGAAATCAACATTTAGGTGATCGCGTAATGTATCATACCATAATGGCATCCCCTTAATTGTCCAACTTCTAGTATCGTGAACAAATACGTTTCGAAACATCGATCTCTTGTTGCCAGTAATACCTGTGTGCTTAATTGTATCATCGAGGTCACTTATCAGTGCAAAACCATCCTGCTCAATAAAATCCATCGGATATCTATAAGTTGTTTGATCCTTAGAATCCTCCCTGATACTAATAATAATTTCATCTGGGATAAAATCAGTACTCAATTTAACATTAATGTTCCCCGAACTATCGGTTTGGAAAACATTCTCGATGGATTCATGTTCAGAAAACGATTTCAGTTTGACTCGCACAGGAACTGATTCAAAGGTTCTCGATAAGAACCCTGAAATTCTTTCACTAAATGTATCCAATTCCGTATTCGCTGTTGTTGTGCTATTCTCAGATTTCACAGCATCTTTCAAGGATGACACAGAATTTTCCATTGGGCTACCGGTACCATATTCTATATTTTGTTCATGCAATGACTGCTGATTATTAACACTATCATTGTTGGTCTTCAGATATTGTTTACACAGTGATACTATGATCCTATTACGCCTTCCTGTCAGATTTCCAGGTGCAAAGACATTAAGGCGAATCGTAGAATTTACCTTAGAAGGGTTACTTGGATCAAAAGTAGAGTACGTCGGATAATATAGCAAATCCAGATCCGGAGGCCAAGTAATGGCTAAGTTATTGCTATCTGAATTAGTTCGTTCATTGACCACCTTAAATGTCTGCTGTGAGAGTGTTGACTTTAAATTTGGGATGTAGACATCTTTTGTCGTCTTCATCAGATTCAGAAACCTTTGGCGTTTGTTCATTATGTTGGATTCCTGAGGTTCCTGATCATTGGGTTCCATTCTGTTTGTAGACCAATCGTTTTCACGTAATTTCCCTCTCTTTCGACGTTGAAAAATAGATCCAACAGTAGGAGATCGTAGTTTGGATTTCCACTTGTCTCTATAATGTCGTAAAGTTAACTTTTGCCAGGAGAACTGCCTGATTGTTGTAACAATTGGGCTGTAGGATCTTAAGGGGTTGGAATTTAGCAGCGACAAAACGACAATGGGACAATTTGACGTTCAATGTAAACCACTGTTGAATCTCTGGCTGGTTTCCTTTTAATAACTAACACTAATAGACCGTGCGTACCCTCTCTTACTCTCTCTCTCTCTCTCTCTTAGTATATCGACTATGCTTCCTGTTTCCAATTCCGCTGCTGGGCGTAACCCGCACGAATCCTTCAAATCGATGAGGACAATAAAGAATGCTTCATTGACAGGGTCCAAAGATAAAGTATATAACATTTGTTAAGAACACCTCCTGTCAGTCTCAAGAGAAGATACAATGGTGCATATTACGTTAGGACAGGCCATTTGGGCGTCCGTTAAACCCATTATCAAAATCTATTTGATTATTGGGGTGGGATTTCTGCTTTCCAAGATGGGGATCTTGACTGCAGAAGCAACAAGAACCATATCTGACGTGGTGCTGACTGTTCTTTTGCCATGTTTGGCCTTTAATAAAATTGTGGCCAATATTGAAGATAAGGATATTAAATCTGTGGGGATCATCTGCCTCACCTCGTTACTGATCTTCGGTACAGGACTGTTTTTCGCTTACTTGGTTAGAAGGTTTCTTTGGGTGCCCAAGAAATGGTATGGTGGAATCCTGGCAGGTGGTATGTTCCCCAACATTAGTGACTTGCCCATTGCATACTTACAAACAATGGATCAAGGGTTCATTTTCACAGAAGAGGAAGGTGAAAAAGGTGTCGCATCTGTTATCATTTTTCTAGCAATGTTTTTAATTTGTTTGTTTAATATGGGTGGCTTTAGATTCATCGAATCCGATTTCCATTATAATGATGAAGAAAATGCGTTGACTGAAGCAGAATCGAGTGTGCTACAAACTCTTAATGAGAATAAGAATAAGAATACGACTCCTAGTGCCACACAGGAAAATCCTCGTGAAACAAGCCGTGAATCTTATAAGGAGAGTTCTGAGGGAAATACTAGTGTTTCTAATAATTACTCAAAAAGCCAGGAAGATAACACTGAAGAGGAGCAAATTATGACGGTGGAGCAGGATTTAAGTTTGCATGACAACCAAGACAATAACGATTCAGGATCACGTGCCAGTACAATGCAATCCGTAGAAAATCCTTCATCGTTAACACTTGAGTCATCTATCTCATCTATACCTTCCAATCCATCAGTGGAAGGATCGTTTTCCAGAGCAGAGAGAAATACGTCTACCAACCTTAATCACAGAGCTGCGAGCCACCCAGTCGCATTTACCTCCAAAGATAACTTACATAAGAGCAATACAAATCATAGCGTAACGAGCACAAATAGCTTACTACCCATTCGTTCAATTGATCAAAGAAGTTTACCTCCTCAGAACCTTAATGACATTATTAGAGAATATTCCAATGTAGACCAATTCGGTAACACAAGACCCAACACTGCATTAATGAACAACGATTCAGAAAACGATATGGCGTCAGTAACGTCACAGAGTACATTACAACGAATTAAATCATCTAATTTGACAAGAATGCTAACCTCAGACGCCACTGTGAGTAAGAAGGACATTGAAGAGTCAGGGACGTTTCTCCCCGATTGGCTAAGAAAATTTCCATTAACCTCATTGCTAGTGTTCTTTGCAAAGAATTGTTTAAGACCATGTTCAATGGCAGTCATATTAGCATTAATTATAGCCTTCATACCATGGGTGAAGGCTCTTTTCGTTACCACACCCACCACACCAAATATAAAACAGGCCCCCGACCAACAACCCGCTTTGAGTTTTTTAATGGATTTCACAAGTTATGTGGGGGCAGCTTCAGTTCCATTTGGTTTAATTTTATTAGGTGCCACATTAGGGAAATTAAAGATTGGTAAATTATATCCTGGGTTTTGGAAATCTGCATGCATTCTAGTGTTTCTAAGACAGTGCATTATGCCAATCTTCGGTGTCCTTTGGTGTGACCGTCTCGTTAAAGCTGGTTGGGTAAATTGGGAAGATGATAAAATGTTGCTTTTCGTTATAGCCGTGAGTTGGAATTTACCTACCATGACAACATTAATCTATTTCACTGCGAGCTATACTCCGACTGACTGCTTGGAACCTATCCAAATGCAATGTACAGCCTTCTTTTTAATGATTCAGTATCCAGTGATGGTCGTCAGTTTGCCATTCTTAGTGTCTTATTTCTTAAAAGTCCAGATGAAGTTATGATCGTTATTATTATTATTTCAACCATGTGTAAGTTATTTATTATTCTAAAATCCATGCATTATTTTTTCGGTTTCCAAATTTCGGACTTTTTCTATGACTGTATAATAGTTCACTCCGTGCACCATTATGCTTACCCGTGCACCGTAAAAATATATTTTAATTTTTATATTTGGTCTTTCCACTATTTTTCAGATTGTCCGCCTAACTATGGGGGATCCAGGCAGGAAATCTTCTCTCCAGAATTGAACTCATCGATTCCTGCTAGGCAGAACACCCAGGAAGTTCCCTTGGAAGTTGCCATCTTGCTCCAGTCAGGAATCGCAGAACCTAACCCAGATACACCTAATCAGAATTCATATTGACGGTTAAGGCGTACTATAGATTGAATACGTAAGGAAGTCTTATTTTTCCAGAACAAAGAAGTAGAAAAAAGATCCAACCAAAAAATGTCCTCTGCTCAAGCTAAGATTTTGTCTCAAGCTCCAACTGAATTGGAATTACAAGTTGCTCAAGCTTTCATTGATTTGGAAAACTCTTCTCCAGAATTGAAGGCTGAATTGAGACCATTGCAAATCAAATCCATTAGAGAAGTATGTTAAAATACCCCGTCTGTGTTAATCTCATTAATATAAAATTTTCGCAAGCCAAAGTAGAGCTTTATCGAGAAATCCCGACTGGAAGAAAAAGGTATAATATCTTATTAGAAGAAGGAAAAACTGAATATGAGCCAAATTTTGAATAGTACAGTTTTGTACTTACACTAGCTAAGAAAGGATCACAGATACCCTTATCATTATTAGGAATACCAAGCCAGGAGAATAGAATGCGAAAAATTAATTAATGAAGAAAACTTAAAAAAAATTTGAACATGTTACTAACAATAATTGGGAGTCTCATTCCTTATTTTATTACAGATTGATGTTGCTGGTGGTAACAAGGCTTTGACAGTTTTTGTTCCAGTGCCATCTTTGGCTGCTTACCACAAGGTTCAAACCAAGTTGACTCGTGAATTGGAAAAGAAGTTCCCAGACCGTCACGTTATCTTCTTGGCTGAAAGAAGAATCTTACCAAAGCCATCTAGAACCTCCAGACAATTACAAAAGAGACCAAGATCTAGAACTTTGACCTCTGTCCATGACAAAATCTTGGAAGACATGGTCTTCCCAGCTGAAATTGTCGGTAAGAGAGTTAGATACTTAGTTGGTGGTAACAAGATCCAAAAAGTCTTATTGGACTCCAAGGATGTTCAACAAATCGACTACAAGTTGGAATCTTTCCAATCTGTTTACAGCAAGTTGACTGGTAAGCAAATTGTTTTCGAAACCCCAAGTGAAACTCACTAAATTTAATATCCTTAATTTAAGAATATCTACCTTTTTCATCTACAATATGTATACATATGTAAATCCTTCTAGAAACGTTTTAATCGGTTTATAAGTAATTTTAACCAAAAACTAATTTTATCATAAATGTATCTCTAGATAGAGCTGTTAAGTATTCAACCCATTAACCTTAATGCTATAAAGAACCTAACTTAGCCCATCTCTGACCCAAATTTAATCGACACTTCTTGGACTGGAATAAATTCAAAAAAATAAATGGTTGCTAAGAGATTCGAACTCTTGCATCTTACGATACCTGAGTATTCCTGTGGTGTTCCACAGTCAAGATATTTAATTTTCTTGAATCAGGCGCCTTAGACCGCTCGGCCAAACAACCAATTGTTTCTGATTTTTTTTGGTTGTGGGACATACATACAGAACGACTTTGATCCCTTGACCTTTTAATGATAATGGAAATGTTTAAGGTTAAATGATCGGTTCTATTATCTCGAACAGGAAGCAATACCCCATAACGCAAATACAGCAAACAGAAAGCTAAAAATATGACGAACAGACGTCCGATGCTTGCCCCAGCAAACTTATTCCCAGGTTTAAACGATATTTCAGACACCTTGGAACAGTTCCCTATGGAAACCTCAAGATATGTCACATTACTTCATGAGATTGAGGCAAAATGTGTCCATTCTGTACCGTTACTTAACGGTTTGATTGATAAATTTATAAGTACAGAGGATGAGGAACATTCTTTGAAGGAGAAACAGCTAACGGAAATTAACACTGTTTTTGATGAATTAATGCCATCATTGGAGGAAAAAATGCATGTTTCTTCTTTGATGGTGGATAGTTTGGAACAGTTGACTAATAGGTTGGAATTAGCTTATGAAGTGGTCTTGAGAAATGAGGAAATTCCTAAGAAGTTAAGGTTAGGTGGTGATAATCATCCTGCTATGCATTTACATTATGAACTGATGGAAAAAGTGGATACGAAAGGGAACGCTAAATCATCACAAGCTTTGAAAAGTGAATCCAGAAGAGAAGCTATGGCAGCTAACAAGAAGGGTAATGATGGAAACCCAATAACCTCAAATCGTCAAATTGATGATAATGAAGGTCAGAATCAAAGGAAGAGAACCAATGGTGCTAACGGCTCAACAGCAGGTAGTACCAATGGACCAGAACAGAAAAAACGTAGGCGTCGGGCCAACAACCTTACAACAATTGCATTTGAAGGCCCAACACCTGCTGGTGTGAAAAGTAACAGAGTCAATCAAGAGAATGTTACCACTACGACTACCACTCCAAATAACGGTCTCAAAACCAATGAATATGGAGAGCCATTATATTGTTATTGTAACCAAGTAGCATATGGGGAAATGGTGGGTTGTGATGGTGCAGATTGTGAGTTAGAATGGTTTCATCTTCAATGTATTGGATTAGAGACAATACCCAAGGGTAAATGGTATTGCGATGATTGTAAAAGGAAACTTAAAGAACATTGATTAGGGAACCATTTCAGTAGTTAATTGATATTATATATAATGATAATATGTACCAAATGTTATATTCGATCTTTTAAATTGCGTGCGTACTTATATGTATAATTTTACATAGATTGTTGTCTTGGTTCCCTTGAATTTCTAAAACCAACATCATTTATTCGATCAATTGATGAAATGTAGACAAATAAAATGAAGCACCAAGCTAGCAATAACAAACTCTCCAAAGGCCCTATTCCTGGAAATATTCTGGAATGGATTCAATAATTGTAACCTTAAACTAATCAATAGCACAAACTGGCCCACACATATTATGAAACCTGCCAAGAATGCATTGAATGGATAATTATCTCTAATCAAACAAATAAACGAAAACTGAATGACACCAAGAATAACTAAAAATGCACAGAAAATATCGATCAACTTCAATCTGCTATCTTTATTAACTTGTTCCCAATAAGATTTCATAGATAAATGGTATGCCTCTTGGAAATCCTTTATCATACCAGCCTGCTGTGCAGGCTTGGTTTGCTTGGTCTCCTTAGTCACTTTTGCTGTGGCGGCCATGATTGATTCGGTATCCCTGTTACTGAATTGGTGTTCTAAGTATACCATGTATATATACTTCACAATTAGGTAGACGTATTTTAGAGCAAGTTTACACGTAAAGCTACCACAATTTACCCTGCGCGCTTTTTTATTTGAAATACTAGCTATGCAGATATTTCAGCAATGGATCCAGAGGTACATTCACCCATATAATTCTTTATTAGAGGTCTAGGGACGCCATCATGTCTGTGAGTCAGGTTTCAAAGACTGAACTACCAAATAGTTTGGACGAAGTGGTACGTAATTTAGCTGCTGAACTCAAAACAACCACGATAGAAGGTACTATACCCAGAGTGGAAGAAGAAGAGGATGAGGAAGAAGAGGAAGAGGAGGAGGATGATCACATTTACATTAATGAAGAAACTGAATGTGGACACAAACAGATACTGGTATCTCATGCGCCACAGGAAAGAATTGTTCCACCTTTGAACTTCTGTCCTGTAGAGAGATTTCTTTATAGGTCGGGACAACCATCTCCTGTCAACTTCCCCTTCTTATTAAACCTAGGACTGAAAACTATCATATGGTTAGCTAACGAGGAACCTCAAGATACTTTGTTGGAATTTTGTGACTCTCATGGGATAGAGTTGCAATTTGCAGCCATTAATCCCGATGGTGGTGAAGATGATAATCCTTGGGATGGACTCACTGAACATTCTATTATAAATGCATTGCAAACTATTGTTACACAAGATAATTACCCCCTGCTGGTGTGCTGTGGTATGGGAAGACATAGAACTGGGACAGTCATCGGATGTTTAAGAAGAATTATGGGCTGGAATCTAGCAAGCGTCTCCGAAGAATATAGAAGGTTTACTGGGAGCAGAGGTGGTAGAATTCTGGTAGAACTATTGATCGAGGCATTTGATACTAAATTAGTTAAGATTAACGAAGAAAAAGCGCCAGAATGGCTGCTGACGGCTTTGGATTAATAAAGGTTCTATCTTTCTTGGCAGAGACACCACTGATAATAACAGGCACCACCACTGATGAACCTAATTGCCGTTATATATATTTATGGACAATACTCAACGAATATCCATCGCTTAATAAATTCCTTTGGTTCCGGTTGCCGTTAACTAATGAAAGTCATTGTATTGCAGTCAATTATATATAATATGAATATTAAATAAGGTAATGTGAAATGTCCGATGGATCCTAGACAGGAAGAGGCATTTTTAATCGTTTAGTTTATTAATAATAGATTTTCTAGCTTGCCTGACACTTCTTTGCAAATAATCATCTGCGTTTCTGTATATACTTTCCTTTACCCTTATTACATTTTCTTCATAACCGCTTTTTATTGAGTGATAGGTAGAAAGGACTAACCCTGTAGGTTCCTTCTTAATAAGATTTCCCCAAGCAACAGGTGTCCATTTGGAAAATACAATGCCAGCCATGGTCCAAGGAATCAATATTCTCGAAGGGAGAGAAGTACTCAATTTCCCCAAGATATTTAAGTTCTTATGCGACCAGTTTTGTTTATTCGTCAGTATTCTCCCAGTAAAAAACATCCCCAAAGCAATAATAGAACCAGGAACTAATAACTCTCTATTCTCCGCCTTGTCAGTGAATATTTCATTCATTAAATAACCTTTTGAGATTGCATATCTCGTTTCCGTTTGATATTTCCACAAATTTATCTTCGATTCACAGTATACATAATTCCGAGTAAATTCCAACCTACATCAATGAATAGCTCTGGTAAGTAATGGTGCTTGAGTAACCTGATCACCCTCGGGTAAAATACTCTCTAACAACTCCGGCTTCCCCTTGAAATATGAGAACTTGACTGGTATCTCATCTACTGCTGTCTTAAGTGGTTCAATGTTATGGTAGTAATCAGACATTTTAGGATGTAAGTATATGTCTGCCCTTGCTAATATAATCGTTAAAAGATTTCTCGAGGTGCTCCCATCAGATACTTTATTCCAATAAATTCATTGGCTTATGTCCGAATCGCGCAATGGTAAATTTTGTTATCTAAAGGGTGACTGTAATTATCAATTAAATACTTATAAAAAAATAGATAGTTAAGGAAAAAGTATGGGTCAATTACTAAATATGGATTGGTATGATGTGTAGAACATACTGACTGTACCAAACCCTACTAGTAAATAATCAAAAAGTACGCGCCACTTAACCTTTTGATTCACAGAAAATGGTATGCTATGGCTTCTTAAATGCAGCAATGGAGGATATATATATACAAGGGGGATACAGGCCAAAGATCCAATGATGGAAACAACTTTGTCCAGATTTTCCACCTCTAAGTAAGCAATTAATACGACCAAAGTAACGATGATTGATCTTACAAAATTCTTTAACCACTTTACTTTCCAATTTAATTTCCCAGAATTTAAACTTAATTCGTAACTTCCTGGACTATTCCCATCCTTAGCATATACCTTAATAAATTTGGGAAACAATTTACTTTCGATTATTTTAATTGCAGGAAACATTTGTAACGGTGTGGATAGCATGATCGCTAGAGAGTAGAACAATTGAATCAAATTTACAAATATGTTTGATTGAGGCAAGTTCAGCAGAATAACGACATCGATCGATGACCCATATGAAAGATAACCAATTGTTGCAATACTGATGAATAGTATTGTGGCTGTAATCAATACTAGTCCCAGAACTAAAGGAAATTTCTCAGGATTTTTCATAGAATCTTGAATAGGGATAATTAATCCTATACCTTCAAATGAAAATATTGCCGTACCTACGAAAAGAGTCCATCTTTCATAGTTGACCCCCAGGATGACACCATCAGCAGGCCTCATACCTAAGTCTATAAATAAGTGCTTGTTGACAAAAAATAGTACAATTAGTAGTCCAAACATTATAAAGGAATTTGCGAGAAGTGACGGAAATGATAATTTTGAAACTTTTCTAACAAAGGAAAGTGGAATGAACACGAGGAGTTGTAGTCCCATTAAGTATGCTAAGTCTAAATCAGGGATTCTTAGAAAATTTTCAACAAATGGGCTAAGGTTCTTTGCTGTAAATATCATATATGCTGCTGAAAACCCGATTTGAGTGACGACAAGGGAAAATAGAATGATCGCCTTCATCCATGGACCATAAAGTTTTAGACCTATATCACCAAACGATGACACACCGGTGACAACTTTTGCTTTAGTTAAAATTATGTAGCACCAGTACGAATATATGCCAAAGAATAATAGCATACAAATGGAAAAGGTTAGCCCTCCATTATGAAATGCGCCAGGTAAAAATAATACACCGGTTCCAATAAACGATTTCAACAACAATAAAAATGTCTTGCTGTCTGAAGCAGTACCCCTTGCAGAGGCAATTGCCTTCCTTGATAGTCTACTTTGTGAAGGAAGTAATGAGGTTCTTTCATCAACAAAACCACCTTCATCTTCCGGTAAGAAATCATCCTCAAATGATTCACCAGCAAAGTGACCATATAAATAAAGAAATTCCAAGAAATTCCTTGTCAAGAAAGGGACCTTGTCAATATTAGATATGTTATCATCATCAGAGATCGCGTTTTCCAAGTTATTCAATCCATAAAATAGGTCACGGGATGATGCTGAGCCGTCTTTTGTTTTCAGTTCAACTTGATGATGCCCCTGTCTGATTTTGTTAACTATAAACTCCCGCCTGAATCCGCCTGGAATCCTTATACCGCTTGCACTAGATTCTCTTCTTCTGCTTTCTGAAGAAAGGGTGACATCCTCCAACGACTTAGCAAGTTTCATTTTTTGGGGTTCATTAGAAGATGCAAATCTGTAGATTTCTCTCGTAATATCACCACCAGATTTCTGAAGATTTGGGTCAAGTTCAATATTATTGGAAGGTATTCGATCTAACGCTGTTACATAGGAACTTGAAGTAGGTTCTTTTTGAGATGTATCGGAGCTTTCAGTAAAATGATTACTGAGATAACTGGTCCTTAAGCTATTTATTATCTCATCTTCCTTTATATTCTTACCGGTTCTAAAATTTGGAGAATTTATATCGATCAGGACATGAGAATCAACACTAGCCGCCAAGCTTGGTTTCAATGATTGTGCCATAGAGGATTTTCTATTTATTGAAGTCCCCAGCCCATTTTGTTCTGAGGTACATTTAATGACAGGTATGGCAACATTTCTAGATGAGGAGGACTGTGTTTTGCTTTGGTTATTCATCACCTAGTTACAACAATATATGCGTCGATGGGGAATATGCTTTTTCAGTGGTGTTCCCTTAAACGATGATTTTAATCTCTTCTCGATCTTAAATTAAGCTAAAGATTCTTTAGGAGTAGGTTGCAGTGTTTCTTCGAAGTATTCAGCTGTAAGTAAATTTGTTCTTATCGTGATTTGCTTGCGCCGGCCGAGATAACATCGGACTCTAATTCAATAAACCTATCTTTAATTCTACACAGTACACTACACGATCATTCTATATCCATATATATCCAAGGTAATTAGACCATGAAATCAAATATGCTCCCCATGTCCACATAACGGCGTCCACAATCGCTCAAATATTTCTGGACTACACCTTGGTTGACCTCCAACAATTCTCTATTTTGTTCACTTAAGGCCCGTATTGACGATTCCTTTAATGAATCTTTTGGAAAATCGGAATCACCAGTTAAATAGAGGGGCTTTAATTCCTGGTTCTTGTTCTTTTCTCTATCAAACAACGATCCAAAGTAAAGCAATTGATTGTATAATTGTTTATCAGAATACCTATACCTCATAACACCAGTACAGCCATCATTTAAACAACGCTTACCAAAAACTGATATTTGTCTCGTGGCGTTTCCACAGGTTGAATCATCGCAAGTTAGCCAACCCGCATAATATAACGAGATATGTGACCTAATACAACTCTCTAATTGGGAACTTATTTGGAGTGGCGTGAACATATGTTCACATTTCTTACATTGTAAGCCATTGTAGCACATTTGATAGTAGTTAGAAGCGATAATACCACCGAATGGAAATTCGATGTTACAGTTAGGACATGATAGTTCAAGTAGAGCAACCTCAGCAAACCTTTCCATATCTGAGATGGTTGTTTCTAAGGGTTGTAAACTATCGATACTGTTACCTGTACCGCCACCATTCTCTCCCCTCCTGAGATATTTCTTACTATCTAGTCCAAGAGCTGCACTCAATCTGACAACATCAAAACTTTCAATTCTTTCTAGTAATCTATCCACCGGTGCGAATATTTGTTTCTCCAGATAATATTCAGGATCCGGTTTCAAGTTACTATCTTTCTTCATAACCTCATTCAAAGCGTACGCTCTATCAGCTGCAGGTATTATTTCCTTATCTTCCGACTCCTCTTGTTTAGTAATGACGAACGTTATTACGGAACCTGCCTTAACAACTCTACCTGCCTTTCTCATTTTCAATGCTACTTGAACAGCAGGCATATTCTTACCACCTGGGTAGGCTTTAGGATCTTTTGAAAGCTTCATATTAATCTTATATTTATCTGCTCTGATCTCGTTGTTTTCCATTTTGTTCTTAACATTTTCAAGGTAATCATACACTTCTTGTAACGCGGTTTCCGGATCTTTATCAGACAATATTGTAGTCAAAACATGAGTTGAAACATCTTTGGAAAGTGGACAGAATTCACGACGTTTCATGTCTAAACCCTTCACTTCTAGGACAGTTCGCTCCTTCCCCTCTTTATCAATACTTACATTTAATGCGGCGTACTTCTTCTTTGCATGCAATAGCAACTTTTTGAAAACATTATCGATGTCGATTTCTAAAAGTTTATAACGATCATTTACCAACTTCTTAAAATTATTACCAATCTTAATGGCATCAGCATAATTATCGCAACCAGTATCAATCATAACGGAATCAGTATCACCATAAACAACTAGAAGATTCATATTTTCAGCTAATTGTCTTGTATTCATTAAAATTTCTCTACCCTTGTTTGTAACCAACATAGCCAATGGCTTAGCGTAAAATCTACTATAGACATACCCCAAACAACCATACATGGAATTAGCGGTTAATTTTAAAGCTTGTTGTCTAATATCACATTGGACTCGCTTGTGAGGATCACTTTCTGTAGCCATTATCTTTTTCACTTCACGACGACGTTGAACCAAATTGGCTAATAAACGCGGTAGGACACCTTGTTCAATGTCTGTTGATGGGACCTCTGGCAATTCCTCAATGTTTTCTGGGTCTCTCTCCACCGTGGTAAAACAAATGTTGAATTCTTGGATAATCGATGGATATAGAGAGTTGAAATCCATCACTAAAACATAATTCTTATGCAGACCTTTCTCTGGTTCAAAAACTAAACCACCTTGATATTTTGCCTTTTTTGAAGCAGCCCCAGTATTTACCTCCCCATCCCCTTGTTCATCAGCCTTTTTTTGTTGTCTTTGGGACCTCATCTTATTCGTTTCTTTATCCGGAACAATATAACCATTTCTTTTAAATTCATGCAGTAAAATGTATTCATTTCTACCAGCTCTTGTACCACCTAAGGTTTGTGCCCATGCATTACCAGCTAGATTGGTCAATTGTTTTGTTAACGATAACATCTGGATTCTGAATGACACTTCTGCTGCAATCATAGAGTTTGTAATATTTTCCTGCAAAGCCATTGATAATAAATTAACATCATCATGGTATTGAGGATTTTGATAGTTAATATCCAATGGTTTATGATCGTGTTGACAGGTTACTTGATACATTTCTGCTAGATCCCAACTTTGGCATTTAGGAGTTAGAGACTGACCCATTTCATTACCAATGTCACATAATAACCTCCCGGCAAATAAATCGCGAATATAGAAGTGATTCATATTTTGGTTCCCTTTACCAAATCGATCTGGCCAAGTCTTTCTTGAACGACGACCGACAGAGCTAAAAGTAGGAACATTTAAGTCATGCATTCGGTGAACTAATACGTCCAAATAAACATTTTCCAAACGATGACCAATTATCACATCCGCGTCTAATACCTTCATCATAGCACAAAAACATGCTAACAAAGGTTTTTCCATATTAAATTGACGAATCTTACCTTTCAACTTTTGACCTGCTAAGGTTGCTAACCCCGGTGGAAAATGCTCACCATGTGGTGGTCTTACCAAAGTGACAATATCATTTGGTTGTAAATCTTCTGGGATTGGAGAATCCAAGGAAAGGTTGTTGTATGTAGATATTGTTATAGCTACAATCTCTTGTTTATTTTCCTTCGAATTCATAACAGTTTGAACAGCCAACGATATACACTTCAGATCAGGAGTTGTCTTATTATCTGCAACTTGAATGTCTTGAGGTTTGTGAACAGATACTTCGACGGCACAATTTGAGGAGTTCTGAAGAGAATTAAAGTCCCCATTGCTTATTTCAAGCCAGCATGGACCCATAATTTTATTTTGAATTGCAAACGCCTCAAATATGTTTGTGTTACCACCAAATACATGGTTAAAAGTTTCACTTGATAAATCTGGCGGAATTAAATCGTTACTACTTTTTGGTGTTTGGAATGGTAGCAAAACTTTCAAATATGTCGATTCATGAGGTATACCTGGCAGCTCAAATGCGTATTTCATCTTTTCTGGTTTTGCCCTAATATCATGCAAACCATATTTCTCTAATAAAAGAGGAATAATTTCTTCATGAATTTCCTCTGGTGTTTTATCAGTGTTTGGTAGAAAATAAAGTTCTCTACAGAGGCCATTGATCTGAAGCATACCTGATATTAAATTACCATCATTTGTTCTTATCTTACCGAATAAAATCAAAGAGTTGTTCACCTCACAAAAGTCCATCCAGAACATTTGGAACTTGCCGTTTTCTGGATTAACAATTTGTTCTTTGGAATATTTGTTTGGAAAAACAAGATGCTCTGATGTTTGTCTTTCTAAAGTCTTTCTGAAAGGTGTTTTAGTTATATCGCTAGGGGTAGCAGGTGCAGTAACAAATGGGGACGTGGAAGGATTGCTTTTGGAGTTCAGATTGATTTCTCTACTTGCCGTAACACTTCTCATTGTTCTTCTTTTGTATATAATATCATCATCACTATCGTCATCAAGAGCGACAGGGGTGACATCCCCTTCTTCTTCTTTTGGTATCACTTTTTGTTTAACCATTGTTGGCGAATTTTCAACATCATCAAGTAAACCAGCAAAGTCATTATTCATTAGTGATTTATTATGCTGCGACTTCAACGGCGAAGAATCAATATTAATGCTTGAATTTATTTCGACTTTAGGCTTTTTATTGCTAGAATGAATTGTGGAAGAAGAAACCCTTTTTTTCCCCAATGAGATGGATGGAGAGGATGGCAATTTATTTACATTCAAATTATTTTTTGGAATAATGGCCTTTGGGAACGACTGTTTTTCAACATCACCTGTATCAAATTCACCTAAGATATCATCAAAATCATCCACTGCAATCTTCTTCTTTAGAGTGTTGTTGGTGACTTGGCCAGACAAGACGGTCTTAGAGTGTTGCGACCGAATTAGATCACTTATTTGTTTCTTATTTTTTTTTGATTTCTTTTTTTGATCGTTTACTCCATCTTTAACTTCGTCATCATCCTCACTTGAATACTGGTCTCTTCCGTCCCATTCATCCACACCACGGTCAACATATCCAACACCATCATCATCGACAACAAAGTCATCCTGTAACAAAGCTTGGCGCTTCCTACGTCTATATTCGTTTTCATCCACTTCATCGTACAATTTATCCTCTTCACTTACTTCACTATCGCTGGCATCGACACCTGCACGTTGTGCTTGCAATTTCTTTAAATTTTCTAATCTCTTCTCCTTCGAACTCATAGTTGAGGGTTTACGTTTTCTGCTGCCAATGCTTCAGAGGTGACTGCTTTCTTATTGACACTAGATTGTTAAATGGAAACGAAATGAATATTGTCTCTTTGTTTAGCTAAATAGAGATTTGAAAAATATGGAAATTTACGCGTCGCACATGTTTTACGCGTCATTTATTATGAGAGGAAAACTACTGACAGAGAATGATGATTATGCGGATTTTACAGTAGAGGGAAATCTGGATAGATGATCTCCCGGTAGTTATAAATCAAGGGGATGAAGTTATTTTATCATAACTTCATAACAAATTTATTTCAAAGTTTTTATTTTCATTATCTAGGAGGAATTGAAAATTTTTTAATATTTGTCGTAACTATAATTTGGCTTTTCTTTTGATAAATTAAAAAAATTAATTTAAAATTACAATTGAAGTTTATTATAAGCTATTCTATAAGGAAGTATATATACATACATACGCTACTTATTCTCAACTCCTTAATCATTAGTCTTGATTTTCCCATCTTCTTTATCCATTCCCTCCTTTCCTCCTTCATTCTCACTTTCTAATACCATCTTTTTCAATAGTTTGTTTTCCATTTCAAGCGAATGAATTTTCATTTGTAGTTCTAGCGCTAAATCACCCAACTGCCTTATAGAGTTTTCCAGACTTTCTTCCTTTTGTTTCTTATCTTTTTGCAGTTTTGCTTTCTTATTACTGGATTCACCCTCCTTCTCATCTTCACTTCTTGGAGGCTTATCATTTCCAGAAACACTCTGCAGCGGAACACCTTGATTATTTCGCTTTAATGGTAAAGTTGAATGGGAGACCGTGCTTGTTTCTTGTTCCTTTTGAGGTGCGCCGTTAGATAATAGTTGTAACAAAACATCGGCACCACTCTCTGTTCGTAATTGATCATTAATATTCAGATTATTATTATTATTATTATTTGGGTTAGTAAGTGCCGCATGACTCTTCTGTTGTTCATTATATGCTATAATAGCCGAGATGGCGTCAATTTGATCTGGTTGGAAACCTGCCCTTATTAAAGAGTGATATGCACCAGGTGGAACTTTCACTCGAGGTAGGAGTGAAATCAGTGTAGATGTAGGAATATTGGAGTAATCTGGCATTTGAATATTGGATAATATTGGTGTTTGTTTTTGCTGTTGGTGCCGGTTAGGTTGCCAACTTATTGTTGAATTTGATGGGTTAGCGCTAGTTGTACTACTGGAATGTATAGTTGATGAGATAGATGACATCGATTGAGATTGGTGTATTGGCATTTGTTGGTGTGTTGGAGCCCACTGATTATTTTGAATAGTAGTTTGATAATTATTAATGGTATTATTTAATGGTGACGGCATGATTGGAACATGCTGTTGTGGAGGTAGCATTGAGTTGGAAGTAGTTCTTTCGGCCTCTGTAAGAGGTGCAGTTATAACATCAAAATTAGTAAAACCGCCATGGTCATGATTTTGAGGCGATGGTGTAAAACTTGTGATCTGATGATCATCTGTAGGTATCTGTTCTTCATTGTCATTATTATCTTCGTTGTGTTGATTCTTAATTTTATTTTTAGAAGAAAATCTTGATTTAGATTGGTCATATTGGGAAGTTAGGAAATTATTCCTTCTTTGAGTAAGAAAATGGGATTTTCTCTTCTCATCTTCATTCTTCTCCTCATCTTTCTTATCATCTTCATCATCCTTTGCTGGTTTATCCTCATCAGGGAAGATAAAAGACTCGTCAGCAAATGCACTAAGTTCCGCCGCTAGTTGGTCATCTAAATTAAAGGAGTCAATATTATTATAGGAGGTGACTGCATTTAATTGAGAAGGATTCATATGACCATTATTTGTAGTAGCGTTATCATCCCCCATCATCCACGAATCCAAATTGTTAAAATCCCTCTCTAAGGATGGTAGAAAATTATCCACATATGCTAGCTGTTCTAAAAGGATGTTCGGCGTTATATCATTATTGGGCATATCGTGATGGTCTTGTAGTGATCCAAAAGTTGTTCTTAGATTGCTGGGGTTCACATTAGTAATGTTGTCATTCTTATCCTTCGGCTTGTTGCTGCCACCATCAGTGCCGAAAAGACTTACAAAATCATCACTGTATGACCTGTTCTTCCTGTTTTCGTTCGTCTGATCAGGCATGTTTTTATCTTATTTGTGTTTACTCTGTCTTCGATGCGAACAGTATTATTAAATTGGTGAAATGTTACACTGGTCGATGAATCAATGAAGTAATCACTCACTCAGCGCAGTTATTAAAATAATAGGTTCAAGAGCTGCAACTGTATTGTCGTTTGATAAAACAGGATCTGTATATCACTTCAAATATGTCTAGAGACTCATCCTATTGCTATTGTTTAATCTGTAAACTCCAATGGAAACATTTTTTTTCATTGTGGAAAAAACGTTACCCAGTAAAATGATATTTTAGAATATTTAAAGGCGCTACCATCGATCAATTTATCCCATCATATTTTTTGGTGAAGAGGTTACACAGCTTTTCGTGTTCCACACTATGGATGCCTTGATCTAAAATGATAGAATATACCATGTATAGTATTTAGCTATTTACTCTCGTTATGTAGAATCAACAAGGAGACCTCCAAGAGGGTTCGAAGGGCTGCCGTTGAATAACCGCAATTACGTAATTTTGCCGAGTTCAAAACCATCAAATTATTAGAACTTGAGATCAATAAGTCCATAAAGAGTGTGCTCTATTAATAACTGAGACCTTCCAACGGTCAGAAGTGCAAGAAAAACTGCTAGTAACGGGAACCAGCTTGCAAATAGACAATGCATATCTTATTATCGAGACGAAGAGACCAGGGCAAAATTGCCTTAGTTTCTGAGTCATTCGCACTGATCTTCAAAACAATGCAAGGAACAGAATCACAATCTGAGAAGAAGGCTCTATGCGGTATTGAATTAGTCACTAAGAATGAACTACGAGATCAAGGGTTTAGAAAATTGAGTCCGCATCACATACATGGTTTCATTGGGTTGATTGACATTGAAGGCTTGATATTTGTGGGGGTTATCACTGGTAGATCTAAAGTGGCTCATCCTACTCCGGGCGAGACCGTCGATAAGATCTTCGCTGTGGATTTCTTTTGTCTGAACGACTCAACTTGGGATTTTGTGGAGATTGACACCGCTGGATATCCTATCTTAGATGAGGTTGATACCGGCACGAGAGATCCTAAAGAAGGTTTACAGAAACATCCATGTCATGAATTAAGGAAATTATTGTCCAATGGGTCATTTTATTATAGTTCTGATTTTGATTTAACGTCGACGCTACAGAATAGAGGGTTTACCAATCATTCATTAAGTGTGGATAGTTTTGAAGATGAATATATGTGGAATTCATTTCTTATGCAAGAAATCATAAATTATAGAGATAGATTAGACGATAATTATAAACAGATCCTGGACGAGGAAGGATTTTTGACCACTGTCATCCGAGGCTTTGCAGAATCATTCACCACCTACGTTAAAAGATTAAAGATAACTTTAACTGTAATTTCAAAACAGAGTTGGAAAAGGGCTGGAACGAGGTTCAATGCTAGAGGTATTGATGATGAAGGAAATGTAGCTAATTTTGTGGAAACTGAACTTATAATGTATTCTGACGAATATTGTTATGCTTTAACCCAAGTCAGAGGAAGTGTCCCAATCTTTTGGGAGCAAGATCCATCATTAATCAATCCAAAAGTCCAAATTACTAGATCAGCTGAGGCAACACAACCTGTTTTTGATGAGCATTTTATTAGATTGATTGATAAATATGGACCTGTCCATATTGTTAACTTATTATCTACAAAATCAAATGAACTTGATTTATCTAAAAGATATAGAGAACATTTGAGGAAATCCGAAAAACTGACTTTGAATAAGGATGTATTTCTTACAGAATTCAACTTTCATAGAGAAACAGCACAAGAGGGGTTTCTTGCTGTGAAGAAGATCATACCTATTTTGAGAGACTCAATATTAGACTCTGGTTATTTTTCTTACGATGTTAAGAACAAAGAGGTGTTGTCGAAACAACAAGGTATTTTCAGAACGAACTGTTTAGATTGTTTAGATAGAACAAATCTGGTGCAGCAAACAATCTCGTTATTTGTCTTTAGAACATTTTTGAATGATTTTGAGTTAATTAATCGCAATGCATACATAGAAGACGAAGATTTTTATATCAAGGAAAACGTACTTTGGGCAGATCATGGTGATCAGATTTCACAGATCTATACAGGAACAAATGCTCTTAAATCCTCGTTTTCTAGGAAGGGGAAGATGTCATTTGCTGGCGCTCTTTCAGATGCAACCAAATCTGTCAGTAGGATGTACATCAATAATTTCATGGATAAAGGTAAACAACAAAATATTGATATGCTTTTGGGGAGACTACCTAATCAAATAGTTGTTCAATTATTTAACCCTGTGAATGAATATATTGATTTAAAGTTGAAGAACTTATCAAATGAATACACTTCTTCATCTACAGCAAACATTTTTGTCGGTACTTTTAATGTCAATGGAATGTCAAATCGAAGAGCTGACCTCTCAGAATGGTTGTTCCCCATTGGAAATAAATTTAAACCTGATATGGTAGTCCTTGGACTACAAGAAGTTATTGAATTGACAGCAGGTTCCATTTTGAATGCAGATTATACGAAAGGTTCCTTTTGGGAGAAGAAAGTTGGAGAATGCTTAAACCAATACGATGAAAAATATTTATTATTAAGAGTAGAACAAATGTCGTCATTATTAATCTTATTTTTTGTGAAGTCAGATAAGACAAATAATGTTAAACAAGTAGAAGGCTCTACTAAAAAGACTGGGTTCAAGGGTATGACAGGAAATAAAGGTGCAGTAGCTATTCGATTTGAATATGGGAATACATCTTTTTGTTTCGTTAATGCTCATTTGTCAGCGGGGGCTAGTCATGTTGAAGAACGTCGTAAAGATTACCAATCTATTATCAAAAATATATCTTTTGCAAGATCTAAGAAGATTCTTCATCATGATTCAATCTTTTGGTTAGGTGATTTGAATTATAGAATTGATTTGCCTAATGAAGAAGTAAGAATGATCTTAAATGGCAAAGGAAAACATTATATCGATGAGTTACTAGAAAATGATCAATTGACAAGAGAAATAAATGACGGTGTCATCTTTCAGGGATTCTGTGAACCTACCTTACAATTTGAGCCAACGTATAAATTTGATTTTGGAACAGATATTTACGATTCTTCAGAAAAGGCAAGAACACCATCATGGACAGATAGGATTATTTATAAAGGTAATAACTTATTCCCACTGGCATATTCGGCTGCACCATTGAGAGTCAGTGATCATAAGCCTGTCTATGCTGCGTATAGGGCCAATGTGATATTTGTTAATGAGGTGATAAAGTTAGATTTGACCAGGAAATTATACATTGATTATAAAAAGAACCATATAGAAGAGGGTAGCACCAACTCAGAAACTACTATGGTAGATAGTAATCCTAGGTTAGAAGCATCAACGAAAGTTACCTTGTTTAACGATAATGCTGATACCACAACCTTCAAACCAAAACTGATGCCTAATCCAACAGCAAAATCAAGCTTAACTATTACTCAAAACATTCCGCCTCCGCCACCTCCAAGAGCAAATTCTTCAATGAAATCAAGACTACTCGATATTGAGGATTCAACACCTTCCACGACTAATTTGACACCCTCCAAGATAACATTATCCACTGCCGTATCAATTTCTTCCAAGACACCTCCACCGCTTCCGAAGTCTAGGAAACCTGATCTTCCACCCAGAGCCATTGGTTCAGTGTCCTCTACCAAGTTACAAGAAACACGACCAGACTTACAGGACATCACGAACGTCAAGGATCTTTTAGACATGGATTCTGACTCTACTTCAGATGAAACCAAGACGGACATCCAATTGGGAGAGAACATTATAATCGATTCTAAAGAGGATTTAGAAATCGAGTCGAAAAACGACAGTAAAATCAGGAGTACGAACAAGAAGATTCCACCATTGATCCCTGCCAAGAAGCCACAACTAGAGAGTTTGAAGATTGATTCCTGGAAACCATTGCATCCCCAATAAGCAGGAAATCTTACCTATTCATCCACAACATACGTAGGATATAATTAAATAGAGAACATATAGATTTTTTGGAACCGGCACGAGACGTCGTCAATCAATGGTTAACGTTATGTGCCGCGCTAAAAACATGGAAAAAGGGTTTGGAAAATCACTCGAGGGGTCGATCTGTCAATCTACGTCACAAGAATGAATGTATAAAATACAAAGGATATTCACGTTTAGTGGTATTGTACTCTTGTTTACAGTAACGCAGTGCAACAATAAGCGAACAACATAACTAATAATGGCTCTTCAAACTATTTACGTCGTAAGACACGGTTTCAGATCTAATTGGGTTACTCAAGGACCATACCCTGATCCTCCACTTGGTATCGAAAACGATGTGCCCCTAGCAGAACATGGATTAGATCAAGCTAAGGACGTTGCCAAATACATTGCTACGTTTCCTGAGGATAAGAAACCACAACTGATCATATCATCCCCATTCTATCGTTGTATCCAAACTAGTAAACCTACTGCGGAATTACTACAATTACCATTGTACTTAGAACGTGGGCTTGGTGAATGGTTCGTACCAGAAAGGGAAAACATACCTGTTCCTGCCGGTATCAAAGATCTGGAGAAGTTCTTCCCTGGCTTGTTAAGCAATGGTTGGGATAATTGTACTGTCCCAAGTAATAAGGGTGAAACTGAGGATGAAATTTTACAGAGATGTTACAAATTTTGGGCTGCATTTTTTAAACAAGTGGAAGAAAAATTCCCCAATGTAACTAACGTAATTTTATTTACTCATGCTGCCACGAAAGCAGCCTTAGGGACAAGTATTTTGGGATTGAAGAATGTTAGAGATCCTATAGATGATAAGGGAACTATCATTAGAAGTGGAAGTTGCTCGATGGACAGGTATGAACGTTCTCATGATGACAAGCACAAGTGGAAAATGACCATGAATGGGAACGCGTCTTATCTGACTAATGGCGAAGAGATGAACTGGAACTTTCAGAAGAGATTCAAGGCTGCCACGGATGCTGAAATTAAGATCAGATTAGCTGCCAATGAGGAAATCATTAAGGAAAAGGGTGCCAAGGCAGCTGCTACAGTATTAGACTAGAAACTTTATGAACTTTATTAAGATAACTATATAACTATATAATTTAATGAAATGACGCTATTGTATAGCTTTGTTAATTTGTGACTCACCGTATATAGTGATTCAATTTCTGGCACAAAATTTTCCAATTTTTTTTCCGTGCAGAGCTCATCGCTAAGATAATTTTCCAATTAAATATAATATTACAATGGATCATCTATCATAAAAAGGTATCAAAGAAGTAGAAAATCAAAGTATAAACGATGGCCAAAGTGACGAATAAGAAGGATCTAGTGGAGAAGAAGAAAGTAGAAGAAGAAAAGCCAAAATCTGAAGAGAATATTGAACTACAATCTTTGAACGAAGAATCATCATTATCGGAAGAAGAAAGCGAAATTGAAGGTCTTTCTGAAGCTGAAAGTGAAGATGAAGATGGCTCCAAGGCTCAAAAGCATAAAATTAAAACATTAGACCCAAAGAAGAAGAAGCAACAAACTCAAGAAAAGGATTCCAATAAGAAGAAACCACTTGCTGAATATTCAAGTATTCTTTACGTAAGTAGGTTACCCCAGGGGTTTCATGAAAGAGAATTAAGTAAATATTTTTCTCAATTTGGTGATTTGAAAGAAGTTAGATTGGCTAGAAATAAGAAGACAGGAAATTCCAGACATTATGGGTTCATTGAATTCGCCAATAAGGATGACGCTAATATTGCTCAAGATGCCATGAACAATTATTTGGTAATGGGTCACTTATTGCAAGTGCGTTTGCTACCAAAGGGTGCCAAGATTGAAAAGTTGTATAAATATAAGAAGAGAGCCTTTACCCAAATGAAGATAAAGAAGACCGCCAAGGAGTTGAAGGAACGTGCTCATACCAAGCATGAAGAGAGAATGAATAAACTAACAGAAGCTGGTATTGATTTCGCATGGGAATGATTAACTTCACTTAATAAAGATAGATAAATATAGTCAATATGACGTACGTATTAAGTATGAATAAAACTGTAACATAGATTCCTTCAAACCCTAGGGTAAATTGTGTTTAAAAAACAAGGGCTTTATTCTTTTATATTTTCTTTAACCCTAAAATAGAATAAATATTCGGGTAACATCTGTTTCGGACATGTCGGCCAAAAAGGTGGCAGATTTGCCCTTAGGGCTCCGTTTAGGGCCGTTAGGTTTCATTGTTCGAGGTCGCTTACGTGAAATTCTAAATAAACGAAGAGTACAAAATTTAACGACAGTTTTTTCAAAATTTTGCAATATAAAAGAAACTGTCAAAACTATCTATTTATCTGTCATTAATAGATACTCGGATTCGTCATATATCGGTCATACAATACAAACGGTAAAATATGTCACAAGTTTACAGTTATCAGCAAATTGCAGAACATAATAAGCCAGATGATGCATGGATCATCATTGAAGGCAAGGTCTACGATGTCTCCAAATTTTTAGATGAACATCCAGGTGGAGATGAAATTATATTTGAATTAGCTGGACAAGATGCTACTGAACATTTCCTTGATATTGGCCATTCAGATGATGCTTTACAAATTCTAAGGAAACTTCGCATTGGTGAATTAGATAAGGAAAGTAAGCCTGTTGAAGTTGTAAAACCAGTAAACGTCACCAGAGATTCTAATGAAAATGGTGGAATTTTGGTGGCAATTTTGGGGTTTATTTGTCTATGCATTGCATACTACTATTTAAACGAATGATTTGAATTTGAATCTAAAAATGTACAATACTTTCAGAAGGGAGAATTTTTATTCATGCTGCTAAATATTATATACTTGCCATAATAATATGTTCTATCAAACATTAGAGTAAAAAATATTTAATAATATACAGAGTTTTTTTAAAAATATTAGCTAATTCGAATAGTAAGTTATAACACGGAATGATAAAAGAATTGGCAATGCCCTAATATCTGTTACCACCACCGTTTCTGTTCCATCCACCATCTCTTGAACCACCGTAACCACCACGGCCACCACCATAGCCACCATTACCACGACCGTAACCGCCACGACCACCACGGCCATAACCACCACGGCCACCGTAACCACCACCACCGTATCTTGGGTGTGGACCACGAGCTCTTCTATCATATTTCAATAAATCTTCCGGAATATTTTGTTTAGCTTCTCTCATAATTGATATTAATGGAGCACCTAGACTCTTATTACCTTCAGTGAAGAAAGAAATAGCAGTACCGGTGGCACCAGCTCTACCAGTTCTACCAATTCTGTGTACATAATCTTCAATGTTACCTGGCATGTCATAATTGATAACGTAGTTAATACCCTTGACATCTAATAAAAAACAACAACAGATTGTATGTTAGTAAAAAAATCTTTCTTAAGGATGTGTTTCATAAGTTTGTTTAACAATCCCACTCATAGTTCAAGATACCGCTAAATAAATAAAGAGACAATATATCAGTACGTCTGAGATAAACGTATCTTCAAACGTTGTTTGTTACAATTTTCATTTCTTATGCATTAAAACAATAATAAAAAAACAATATACAAAAAAGATGAACGTTTAAAAAAAAAAAAGAAAACTATTAACTGCTTGCGTGATTCGAAAACCCAAATTGAAAGCGGAATTATAATAATAATAATCCGCCAAAAACTAATATTAATAATCGCAAACGTATAAGCTCTTTTCTTCCTTTTCTGTCGCATGTGAACATATCATCATCTTCTTTATTAAGATTGCTTTCTTCTTCTTTTCTAGCTTATTTTAATAAACCAAGATGCCTATTTTGAAACCACTCAAAATTATCATCTTGAATTTAAAATAAGACTTCAGTATCCTGCCTGACGCAATGGAAAAGAATGTGAAATTGTAAAAAATAACAAAAAAAAAAAAAAAAAAATTGAACAAAAAAAATTACTGATTTTCAGTCAAAAAAAACAACAACTGTATCATGTCATTCATTATCATTAACTTGTGGAATATTATCTTTCATGTTGGGATGGACTCATTAAAAACAAAATAAAATTAGTAGCAATTTTGGACTTGTAAAAACAAAAGGTGAAACTCAAAAAATTTTGAAAAATAAAAATTAAACATACCAATACCTCTAGCGGCCACATCAGTGGCAACCATAATAGGAGATCTACCAGATCTAAATTCTTCCAAGACCCAATCTCTTTCTCTTTGGTCTTTATCACCATGGATAGCCAAAGCAGGCCATCCATCTTCTCTCAAATATTTAGTAACTTCATCACAAGTTCTCTTTGTAGAGGCAAAAATCAAAATCTTAGATTCTTGATCTTGAGAAGCAGTTTCCAAATGTTTCAACAAACGATCTCTCTTTTCGAATTCGGACACGACTTCGACTAATTGAGTAATGTTGTGAGAAGCAGATAATTCCAAAGAACCAATTTGGACTTGAATTGGATCATTCAAATAATCACTAGCCAATTGCTTGACTTCCTTTGGCCAAGTAGCGGACCACATTAAAGTTTGTCTATCTGGTCTAATTTGATCGACAATCTTTCTAATTTGAGGTTCGAACCCCATATCTAACATTCTATCAGCTTCATCTAACACCAAATAAGTGACTCTCTTCAAGTTAGTCTTACCGATTTCCAACATATCAATCAATCTACCTGGAGTGGCAATAACGATTTCTGACCCTCTGGATAAGTCTCTAATTTGTTGACCACGAGGGACACCACCGTAAACACAAGTGTTTCTAATTCTAGAAGAATGACCAAACTTGGAACATTCCTTTTGAATTTGAACAGCTAATTCTCTTGTTGGAGCCAAGACCAACACAATTGGACCATCACCTGGAGCCAACAAAGGTTGAGCATTGATATGGACAATACCTGGCAAACAATACGACAAAGTCTTACCAGAACCAGTAGCAGCAACACCAATCATATCTCTACCGGATAAAGCCATTGGCCAACCTTGACATTGAATACCAGTTGGTTTGTCGAACCCTTCAGCTTTGACTTCGTTTAAGACGTAGTCAGGGAACCCAGCCTCATCGAAAGTTGTGATTGGCTTTGGAATGTCATGACCAGAGATGGTCATTTCATTTTCCTTTCTAAATTGAGCAATTTCAGCTTCAGTTCTATTTTGAACGGTTTCATGTTCGACGTAGAAATTTTTTTCAAAAGTTGGTAAGTTTGGCAATTCTTGTTCCCAGTTTGGCTTAACTAGTTCTTGAGGACCACTGAATTGAGGTCTACCACCACCTCTACCGCCTTCGTAAGGACGACCGTTACCTTGATGGGTATATGAGTTTCTGTCTGAAGCTCTGAAACCACGGGAGTCTCCTCCACGTGAGTTATAATTGGATTTGTTGAATTGTTGATCTCTACCGCCACCGAAAGACATTATTATTGATGATTTATTTTGGTTAGTTATCCTTTTGTGTTAAAAATGTGAAAGTTAGAAGGAGGGAAGGAAGGGAAATAAGCGATGAGGGAAGAAAGGTACACATTTATATAGATTCTCATGTAGTTTTTTTTTACACGGTGAAAATTTTTCAACGGGAAAAAAAAAATTGCGATGAGCTTCGAAAAAGGAATTTTACAATGACAGAAATGTTAATTGACGACGTTATATGGTATCTAGTATACAGATATACACAATTAAATGAGTTTATGAGAGTTTGCCTGTTTAAATAGATCATAGATCTCTAATGCTTTGTGTGAATTTGTCCTCGACGACGTCACAAAGATCCATTAAATCTTGTAACCCCTTCTGGAAAGCCTCCACAGCGGTAATGTCTCCGTAGGTTTGAATTCTAACATTCAAGAAGTTTTCAGAGGGATGAGGTATGGAGTAACCGCAGAATTCAACGTTAGGGTTCTTCATTATAATGTAACGTAGAGCGTTTCCCAAAGTGTGATCCTCGTCCACGATTTGGAATGAGGCACAAGTCCCGTCTTCGGAGGCCCCTTCAGGCAGTATCTTAACCTTTTCTCTATCTGGCTCTTCTTCTTCGTCTTCTTCGTCCTCATTGTTGTCGTCGGATGCGTCCATATTCACGTCGTTGTCCTGTACAACTTCATGTTCTTGTGTGATGTTTTCGACATTAGCGTCGGATGTGGCTGCAGATGGTTCACTAACGGTAGACATGGCGTATGGTGTGTGTGATTGGGGTAAATGAGGTCCTATGTATCTATAGAAGGTGTATATAAATCGTTATAAAAGACGTTTTTCCATTTTTTTATTCAAAAAATTTCAAATTGACGTTCCGGGTAACAGTTGAGAGTGCTCATTGACACTTATGTTAGTACTACAATGAAGATGGAGGCTTTCACTACTCTTTCTTATGGAAGGAGGAGTTCTGTGGATATTTGAGGAAATACATAGTTTGAGATAGACTTATTTTTGTTTCCTATCTGTTTTCTGTTGCTGTTTTTGTTGCTGTCAATTACCCTCTCACTGCTAGTTATTGCGGAGTTTTTAGCCTCCCTTTTCCAATAGTCACATCTCATTGAACAGTCCACTCATCGGTCCATCGACAGAAGGATAACTATACCACAATGTCAGGAAGCATTACAAACGAGGCATCCAACCTAGCTATTCAGGAACCTCATGATGACCAGGAGGTAACATCGGAGACTGCTCCTTTGTTACCGAACGATACCGCCATTCCTGGATCTGCTAATACTGTTGACAACAACAATAACGACGCTGCTATCACTACTGCCAACCCCAAACAGTCGCATAGAAATTTTGGGTCTCACTCGAAATCTTCACCTAATGAAGACGAGCAGCAGGATCAAGAAGACAGGGAGGCTTCCATTCCAACGGAAAGATATAAATTGCATAGAAGCTACAGACTTTTTATCCACAATTCTAGATGGATCTTGAACATTCTCATCCTTTTGACGTCTATTTGGCTTGTTATGATCTTAATCTCCGATTTCTTCTTCAATATCAGATTCAATAACAGGCTTACAGGATTCAAAGGCATGATCCTACTTTTCATATCCTTGATAACAAATTGTTGCAATTTTTGGTTCAACGATTTGGGATTATACTCTCCATCAGATTACAAATTGAATATTATCCTAGCTCTGTTGACAATTTTCAATTTATTATTACTATATTCCATTCACTTTACAAGATCAAGGATAAGTTTCACAGATAACGCAATCTACATTTGGACTTCATTGTCCTTCCTTGTTGGGGCGCTCCTTGATTGGTCCATCTTAAATTACAACAATTCATTAACAATACAACCATACGATGAATCAAAGCATACCATCAAAGAATGGATCTTTATAGCAACAAGAAACTTGATTAAGATATTACTTCTTGCCCAACTATTCTTCCTAACAACAACAAATTTACTCTCCACATTTGACCTCCATCATGCACAACCACCTTCAACGGAGTTCCACTGGACAGACAAAAATAAGGTTTCTCAATTGCATATCGAATGCCATGGCGATGTTTCAGGAGATTCTTCCACTCCATTAATAATATATGAACACGGAGGGTATGACACAGGGTACGAATCTGCAGATTGGATTAAAGAATTGTACCATCTAAATAAGATATCCCGATACTGTATCTACGAGAGACCTGGTTATGGATTTTCAGATTCCATGAGTAGTCCTGTATCGATCTCTCTTGTAGTAGATCAATTGCAATACGTGTTGAGGGAAGAATTAAAAGTGACAGGACCCCTCGTTGGTGTTGGGTTTGGATTTGGTGGGCTAGTGTCTAGGGTATTTTGTTCTCAGAATTTGGATTTGTGTCAAGGGTTGTTATTGGTGGATTCATGGCATGAAGAATTACTATTAAAAGATTATTGGAGAAAATTGTTACCTCCCTCTAGAGATGACAAAGATGGGGACCAAGACAGGAAGAAAGTTTGGCTAGGCTATGATGAGATTGGATCCAGCAATGAGTTTCCATTGTGGTGGAAGGGAATTTGGAATTCCTTTGGCTGGAATTTGCAAATGTCTTGGCTTTTGAAACATCATGGATCTAGAGATAGGATTATGGGTAGAGAGATGAAGTATCAAGAAAAATTCTTGAGAATGAAATTTTTGGAGAGTGTCACTAGTTCTATCTTAAGTTACAAGGAAGTCGTCAAGAGTAACGATAATCTGAAAAACATTAAGACTAGTGTAGTAAGTTCCAAGGAAATGATCAAAAGATCTGTACAATGGGGTGATTGGCAGAGAACATTAACTAAGATTTCTCAAAATACAAAAGAATGGACAATTGTAGAGGGTGATCATAATATTTACAAGTTTGGTGTGGGTAAAGACCAGTTACAATACGTCTTATTAAGATTATTGGAAGATTGATTATTCATTCCCTAACTTTAAATAGAAAACTGTTTTTTTTATATTCTTATATCTGATTATGTAATCATTAAACGCTATTCATTTTGACATCAGTGAAACTTTCAATGTGACATTCGGTGTATTGATGATATGAATAACAATAGTAAACATCGAGCAATTAACGATGAATATTGATGCAATCATGTATTGGGTAGTAATACCGTTACTCAAGTACCCTGGTATAGTTATATTACCCTTTTCTACGTACGTTCCATTTTTTCCTCTACGCTAATCGATGAAACAAACACTAACATATGCATATTTGGTAGATACATCACTAAAACTTTAAATTGCGCTTGGAAATCGCTGCTCGTTATATCTTCTGTCTATTCTCTTATTTTATATGCGTTCCTTAGTTTGAATACATGGTATAAGCGTCAGGGATCTCAGAAGTGGAAAAGTATTAATGATATAAAATCGCCATGCGTCGTAATCACAGGCGGCTCACATGGGTTGGGACATGCTATTGTTGTTAGATTTCTGAATAAAGTTCCCAAGATTACGATAATAAATGTGGATAAAATTTCAAGCCCACAGGATGATCCTAGAATGGTCACTATACAGTGTGATTTATCCAATCAAGTGGAGATGGAGAAGACCCTGTCTTTGATAAAACGAAAATATGGCGAACGAATCGCGGTCATTATAAATAATGCAGGGATGAGAATGAAGTATCAAAATTTTCAACATTTAGACCAGAATGAATGCATGAGGGTTTTCCAATTAAACACATTCAATGCTGTTCGATTCATGCAATCATTGGTTCCGGAGGAAAACAGCAATGATAGGCAATGTTATATTGTGAATGTGGCGAGTACTTTAGGTACACTGACACCTGCAAAAGTGGCAGGGTATGGTGCTAGCAAGTCTGCATTGATAGCGTTCCATCAGTCATATAGTATGGAATTGCAAACTAGGAGGGTATCTAATATTCGCACGCTGTTGGTGGTTCCTGGACAACTTAATACTGCTATGTTTAGCGGATTTGAAGCACCAAGACAATTTTTCGCTCCTGTCGTGGAAATTGGTACCTTGGCAGATCAAATTGTTCAGAAATGTGAGATGGGGGAGAGAGGTGAACTTAATGTACCATTTTATTCAAATTTTGCTCATTTATTGATGGGTATGCCTTATATGGTGCAAATTTGGGCTAGAAAGTTTGCTCAAATTGACAATTGCCTTCCTGACGAAGAATAAGTAAATGAAATAAATTGCGCTTAAACGAAATAATATTTAAAAGTAATTATAATAGTAGTTAGTTAGTGGTAGAAGAACAAAATAAACGTCCTAAAGAGAAATAAATAAAACAAACAAACAGACAAACGTAATGAAGAGAGAAAGAAAAAAGGAATTGAACTAGACAATATTTATGTTCTTTGGATCATCTACCGCTCCCGGACCCAAATGATCCACAAGTTGATCACCTTCACTTTCAATCTCACTTTCAGATTCGTCATCACTGCTTTCCAAGGCAGCTTCCAAATCACAAGCTGATCTACAATTAGGGCATACAAATTGTGGGTAGGACAACATGACTAATCTTCTAATACAATGGAAATGCCAACTATGAGCACATGGAGAAATGAAAATTGCTTGGCATGGTCTAATCTTAGACAAGCAAATGGAACAATCTTCCTCTTGTTCTGTTCCCGTAGTCATCATTTGTAAATTTTTTATTCGTTGTAATGCCTCTTTATTAAATGCATTTGCCTTTAATTTCCAGGATCTATTCAATTCCACTCTCATTCTCACACATCTATAAATTTCCTCGGTACCACCACGGAAATCCATTCCTAATTGTAATATATCTCCATCATGCAACAGTACATCCTTAGACATTGTTGATGCTGGAGCCAATCGTTGATGATTCAAGAAAGTTCCACTTGACGACTTAACATCTCTAATGAACCAATTCCCCTGTTCATCCACTTTGAACGACCCATGTGTTCTCGAAACGACTTTGGATTTGAAAACCACGGGGTGGTAGTGTTCTGGGATCTTTGAGATGGCTTCACGGACTCTTTCCGTATATCTTCCAATAACCAACTGTGAACCTGGTCCCGCGGTTCTCAATACGGGGTCAAAAAAGAGACCCTGACTTGTTGTAGCGGAACTATCAATGAATGGTGTCAATCTGATGCTGAAGAATCCCTTCTTGGTCTTTCTTGTTTGTAGAACTGCGTCATCTACTGGTTCAGGAAGTACTGTTCCCGGTGCTAAGTCCAATTGTAGTAAATTTGCTACATTTTTCTGGTCTGGTCCGTATACGAAATGGCGTAAATTCTTCAAACTGACGTTATTATTGATCTCATCGTTTGTCGTAGATGTGGTAGTGGCTGCTGATTCCGGCATTGTTGTTGTTGTTGCTGGTTGGTATGGTGGATGCGGACGTATTTCAGCGATATGGGAGCTCAGAGAACTTAATTGAATGTTATTACTGTTATTGTTGTTTTCGTTTGCTAGAGCTGAATCGGAAGCAGAAACAGCAGCTGGTGCAGAAGTTTCTGAGATTGTTGGGTTTGCAGTAGTCAGAGATAAAGATATGGGCAATTGTACCTTTGGACGCGGGATGATGTGCGGTTGAGATTGCATTTGCAATTGCACTCTTGGATTCTGAGCAGTTTCTTCCTGTGATTGAGATTGATGAGCTGGTAAATTTTCAATGCTATTCAAGTTGGAAGAGAAGGGTGTATTTCCCGTCAACCTTTGTTCCTGTTGCTGTTGCTGTTGTTGTCTGATACCGAAAGTGGACCACAAAGAGTTGAAACTGGAACCTCTTGTTCTTGCCGAAGTTCTTGTCTGTGCAATAGCTGGTGGTTGAGGCGTATTTGAACGGCTATTATTACTATTTGCGCTAGTATTTATGTTTGAATTTGTATTTGAGTTAGAACCGCCTGTTATGTGACCTGTCATTAGCTGAAGTATGGGAGGAAGAGGAGGAGGATGAGTATGTTGTATGTATGTATGTATGTATTGTTGAACCCTCGGGTGCTGTTGAATTGATTGATTTGTTGGAGCTAGCGTAGTGGTACTTTTGTTAGGACACGAAGTGGTGCAATGTAATGGTATACTATGCTATGCGATGCAATGATTCCTGCCGTAAGATTGTATTGTCTTGATCTGTTTTGTATAGGAGACAGAGTGAAATCAAGTTAGGTTGATCGAAATAAACGGGGGTTAGTACCGTAGTGACCTTTTTCCTCGCGACGTTGCCACATTTTTTTTTTTCTTTCTTTGGAAGATGAGTTTTATTTTTCACGACAGCAAATTAAAAAATATGTATTATATGAAGAGTTATTTTAGAGAAAGAATATATGATATGATATGATATGATATAAAGAAGAAAGAAAGATAGGGCAGGGGGGGTATCACAACTTGCTCAAGTCTGTTGGACGGGATTTTTTGGTTACGATTTCATCGTACAATAAAGTGGTTAAGAATTCACTACACTTTTCACCTTTGATTTCGGGCAAGAAGTATTTAGCAGCAGTAGCGTATTTGTTCTTGTTCCCCAATGGACTTGCCTTGGATAATTTTGCCACTTGTTCATTCAACAACTGTTCAGTTAATTGTGGAGTTACTTTTTCACCCGTGTCACTGAGAACCACACCATGATGAACCCATTGATACAATTGACAACGAGACACTTCAGCAGTAGCAGCATCTTCCATCAAGTTATTAATGGGGACACAACCTGAACCTCTCAACCAGGCTTCCATGTATTGCAACCCAATGTCCAAATTTTGTTTGATACCCTCGATGGTGACTTGTCCCCCGACGATATTTGTCTCTACCAAATTTCCAGCAGTGATGTTACAATCTGGTACGTAATGAATTTGATTTGCTGTCCCCATATTGATGAAAACTTCATTACAAATGGCAGCCAATGCAGGGTGTGCGATCCAAGAGCCATCATGACCATTAGTCAATTCTCTAATCTTGTCAGTTCTCACTTTATTCATTGCTGTTTCATTAGCCTTTGGGTCATCCTTGATGGGGATTTGAGCGGCCATACCACCCATTGCATGGACACCACGACGATGACACGTGTTAATTAAACGTTTCACGTATGCGTTCATGAAGGGGGAGGTCATTGTCACTTGATCTCTATTTGGTAATACATGTTGTGGTAAATTTCTTAATCTTTTAATTGTAGAGAATATGTAATCCCAACGACCACAATTCAACCCACTTGAATGCTGTCTCAATTGATAAATGATTTCCTCCATTTGGAAAGCAGCGGGTAAAGTTTCAATAAGGACTGTGGCTCTAATGGTACCACGTGTCATTCCGATGTAATCCTGTGCGACGTTAAAGATATCATTCCATAATTTGGCTTCCAAATGATGTTCCATCTTGGGCAAGTAAAAGTAAGGACCTTTTCCCAGAGAAACTAATTTGTTAGCGTTATTGTAAAAGAACAGACCGAAATCGAAGATGGATGCAGAGATGGGTTCATTATCCACAATCAAATGCTTTTCCAGTAGATGCCATCCACGAGGTCTCACAATGACAGTTGGTAAATTTTCGAATTTATCATTCAATTTATATTCCTTTCTTGGCGTCTTGAAATTAATTTGATCTCTCACGGCATCGAACAAGTTAACCTGACCGTAAATGACGTTATTCCAAGTGGGGGACATGGAGTCTTCAAAATCGGTCATATAAGTATTGACATCTGAGTTTAGTGCGTTGATCAACATGTTTCTTAAAGGTGGGCCTGTAATCTCACAACCTCTATTGATCAAGCCGGGAGCCAAAGTGGGGCCCTGCCACACGGGATCGCTTCTAATGTTTGCCGTTTCAGGAAGGAAATCCAGTTGGTAGTTGCCGGAATCCAATCTTGCCTGTACTTGTTGTCTGTTGGCTAGCAAGGCCTTGCGTCTTTCATTGAAAGTGCGATGCAAGAGAACGATGAATTCGAGTGCCTCTTTGGAGAGGATGGTAGCGACGGTTGTTTGCGAAGGTGGGAAAGCAGGTTGTTTGTCGATGTCGACTAGCAGTTGCACGTTGTCCAGGGATACTTTGACCATTGTGGTTGTGGTTGTGTTTGGGGATTGGGGGTTGGATGGGTAGAGATGAGCACGCCAGCATACAGGGTTTATATACCTTGCCAGTGACGGCTTCGGATGCGGCCGGACGAGCGGAGACTGTCCGAGAAACCGGAAACAAGCGATGGAACAACGGAGGCGAACACGTGCTTGCTAGTAGAATCTAAATGTTCGTTTTTCCTAAAACAAAGGTAATAAAGAATGTCAGAGATTCATTAAAGATTTTTCTAGTATGGCGAAACCACTACGGGACTTCGCTAATGACAAGACTAAGAAGATAAAATGGGACAAACCCCAAGACACAGCGTTTTCGTTTTCTATCTTAAAACAAGCGCTACTAGAAGCGCCAGTATTGAAACCTTTTAACAACACATTAGAAGTGATAGTTACTACTGACGCTAGTGATACAGCCGTTGGTGGAACATTGGAATTAATGAAGGACGGTAAATTATTTGGAGTTGTGGCCTACATAAGTAAAGCTTTACACGGACACGAATTGAATTGGTCCATTAGAGAAAAGGAATTCTATGCTATTGTTTGCTGCTTAGAGAAATGGAAACACTACTTGTTGGGTAAGAAATTCAAACTTTACACAGACCACCAGTCACTGAAGTATGCTTTTTACAGAGAAAAGCTTTAAATTAAGATTGGCAAGATGGTGGGACGATATTGCAGAATATAATTTTGAAATAATACACATTAAATTATCAAGACTTAACGTAACATATCCAAAATAGCGCTAGACCCACAACACATGACTATACTACGAAAGGAATACACCAAAGATCCTCAAATGGCACTCATCTATTCACATCTACAAAAGAAAACTTCACCACCTCAAAAGCTGGCTACCATTATTAAACACTATACGTTAAAAGACGGTCTACTATACTATTCTGCTAAGATCCCATTTGACTCTCGGTTAGTTATTCCAACAGGTACCATTCGACAAACCCTACTTCATCTTCATCACGATTCTTTATTAGCTGGTCACCCCGGTTCTTTTCCTACACGATTACTACTGGCCCAATATGGTCAGCATCGTAGCGGAATACGCTAAGACATGCACTCAATGCCAACATAATAAACACTCCAGGTTATTACCTCCAGGCGTCTTTCAACCTCTCTCAGTTCCTTTCCACCCTTGGTCATCCATTGGCATTGATTTTGTGAGCGGAATGAAGAAAGTACACCACTATGATTCGGTATTCGTGGTAACGGACCGACTCACTAAAATGGCAAAATTCATACCAACAAAGAAAACTTTGGATGCAAGCGAATGTGCAGATCTACTCATCAACCATATCATTTGTAACCATGGCATCCCAGAGGAAATCGTTTCTGACCGTCTCAGGCAAAGGCTCCGAATCCAACTCAAATTCACCACCTCATACAACCCAGCGTCCAATGGCCAAACGGAGAGGACCAACGACACCATGCGAAAAATTATTTCTAGCTACACCAACGAACACGCCGATGACTGGCCAATGTACTGTGCAGTGGCTGCATTTGCGTACAATAACACGTACCAAGGTAGCATTAAGACCACCCCCTTTTTTTCCCTAACTACAGCTTCCACCCACGGTTAGCAGGCTTTACAAACAGAATCCTCCAACACCACAACAACAACGAAGAGGAACACACAGACGGCACACTTCAATCGGACCTTGATTACCACCTACAAGCGTTACAGAACATCATGATATCCATCCAAACTAACATGGCAGATGCCCAAGATCGTCAATCTATCGACTTTAACAAGCACCATCGCCCTGTTGATATTAAGGTAGGAGATCGAGTTCTCATACACAAAGATGCGTACAACAATCAGGCGTACACGAAGTTCCATCACCTCTGGTATGGCCCTTTCAGGGTCACCGAACAAGTAGGACCCCAAACCTACCGTCTCAATTGCCGTACCAACAATCGCCGAACCAACACATTCCACGTTCGACGTCTCAAGTTGTTCTACGAAAGAGCCAATGCCCCTAATGTGCCTCCTGAATCTTACCAACACAAGTTACATCTCATCGAGTCTGTTGTTCGTACCTTTGCAAACCGCACCTGTGAAGTCCGCTGGTCTACTGCCGAAATCTGGGACACCAGTATTTTGCCCATCGCTACCATTTTTAACTCAGACTACCGTCACTTACTCAACCGTTTTTTACGACGCACGCAACCAGCAGATTATTATCTCGTCCTCTTAAGCTGGGGACCAGCTTCTACAAAACGGGGGAAAGTGTAAGATATCCGATTTATTTGAATTATTTATGATTACCAACGAATGTTGATGTTTGATTTTATTATGTTTACCAACTAACATTGATGATTTACTATATTATGTTTACCAACTAACGTTGACGAACAGGCATCTCTATGTTCCGGCTGGCCATGTATTTCGGCAGCCAAGCTGTACGGGTTTTCTTTTGTGTTTCGATTAGTGTTCCCTAATCAAGCGGTACAGAGTCTTAGAATGTCCTGTTATCACCGAGGGTCATGACCTCTGGAACGGTGTGTTAAATCTAGATTATTAACAAGTTCAATTATTTGGGAAAAGAAACGAAGAAATGTGAAATACTATACTAGTAAGAAAACATGATAAAAATCTGGAACTTAAAACGAACAGTTGTGAGAGAAAAGTGTTAATCTGTTAGATAACCGTAGAAGGAAAGAAAGGAAGTTTAGTAGCAGTGAGTTAAAGAGATAGGGTGTGACAGAGGAAAAGTAAAAGTATAAAAGGAAGAGAAAATCAGAACTAAATTTACGTATTTTATTTTATTCCCATTATTGGATATTAGTTTATATTAGTTATTATTTACTTACCTCAGGAGAAGATAGATTCTTAGTTATCAATTCCGAATATAATCAGCTCCAAAAGATCATTCTCACGAAGCACATATTTCACAATTGGTAGCGCCGCGCTTCTACTGTAGTTCTTCCGCGGGTGGGAATTGGGCTTTCCGGTTTCTCGGCGGCTAATTGTTTACTTTCAGCTCTCGCCTCAACATCCCGTCCAAAGGGACATCACCCAGCACGGCCCGCTTGTCACTGAGCAAAGAAATCGCACTCATATAACAAACCTCTCTTGTTGTTCTCACCCGTATACAGACAGGACAAACATACAGCACAAACAAACAAACAACCAAACACGCCTGCCATATGTCGCTCTCTCTTCGACCCGCTCTGGAAAACGTCACTTCTGTCGACAGGGTCCTGGAAGACCTCCTCGTACGTTTCATCATCAATTGTCCACCAGAGGACCTTTCCTCCGTGGAAAGAGAACTGTTCCATTTTGAAGAAGCATCATGGTTCTACACGGATTTCATCAAGTTAATGAACCCGACACTACCCAATTTGAAAATCAAATCATTCGCCACTAGGATAATCAAACTGTGTCCCCTGATTTGGAAATGGGATATCAAGGCGGATGAAGCCATGCAGAAATTTTCCAAATACAAGAAATCCATCCCCGTGAGGGGGGCGGCCATATTTAATGATAAATTGAATAAGATATTGCTGGTGCAAGGAACAGAATCCGATTCCTGGTCTTTCCCCCGAGGGAAGATCTCGAAGGATGAAGATGATGTTATGTGCTGTATTAGAGAAGTGAAGGAGGAAATTGGGTTCGATTTGACGGATTATATCGATGAGAATCAATTCATTGAAAGAAATATTCAAGGAAAGAATTATAAGATTTTCTTGGTCAGTGGTGTTTCAGAGGAATTTCAATTTAAACCACAAGTGAGAAATGAAATTGAAAAAATTGAATGGAGAGATTTTAAAAAAATGTCAAAGACAATGTACAAGTCAAATGTTAAATATTATTTGATTAATTCCATGATGAGACCACTATCCATGTGGATTAAACATCAAAAGCAAATTAAGAATGATGATCAATTGAAACAATACGCCGAGGAACAATTGAAATTATTATTGGGTATCACTAAGGGTGAACAAGTGGATCCAGGAAGAGAATTATTAAATATGTTACATTCTGCTGTGCATATGGATGAAGCCACTCAACAACAGCAACAACAACCTTTGTCTGCATCATCAACAGTAAATAATAACGCACCAATGACAACAACAACAACACCTCAAACACAAACACCATTACCAATTCATCCAAACGCATTATTATACCCTCCTGTATTTAATAACATGGCTTTCCAACCATTCGCTCCCTTCCCATTCGTCAACGGCAATAATCAATTCATGATACCACAACCAAATATTCCCCTCCCTCAACCATTAATACCACCTCATCCACATCTACCATCTGCCACTCCAAATATTGGTGCCTTGTCGAAACCAACTTTGATAAATAATCATGAATTAAACATGAATAATAATAATAATAATAGTGGTAAGCAATTATTAGATATATTACATTCAAACCAACAGGAAAGGAAAAAATCAAATAGTTCACAATTATTAGATATTTTAAAGAAACCTTCCAATGCCAAACAGAATGAGCCATCTCTACTAGACGTCTTAAAGAAACCAAGTCACCAATATACAACAATTAACAGCAATGAGGAAGACGAAAACGACAACGACGAAGAATCATATGAAGTATTCGAAAGTAGTTCCGAGGATGGTGGTGATGACGATGATGAGGGATTTCAAGATGCTCACGATGTCATTGATAATCATAATGAAAATACCAATTTTAAACCTCCACATCTTGATAATTTACATTACATGACTAATAACGTCAAGATTGAACACGTTTCATTAAAGAAACAAAAGGATATCAAATCATTAAGAAATAACACTACAAATGATCAAGAAGATTACTCTTCTTCCCTTTCCAATTCTGATTCAGAATCACAAGAAATTGAAGAACAAAAATTAAAGGAAATTGGTAAAGAAGAAAATCCTCCATTGGAAATCTCATCCAATGATGTAATTATAGAAAATGCATTCCATGATGGTGATATTCCTCATATGGATAATAAAGACGAAAGTGTTAAATCAATGAATAGTTCCATGATGAAGGAAAATGTAAAGAAACCAAAATTTAAAATCTTGAAACGTGGTGAAAATATAAGTGATATTAAATTAGATAATAATGAACCCACCATTGCTGAAGAACCAACAACTAACACGGATTCTAAAACTTTACTAAACATGTTAAAGACCCCCAAGGAACCGGAAGCACCATCATCTGTTCTTTTAAATATTTTGAAAAAACCAACTGAAGAACAAAACGATAATGCCAAGGATTCTAATATATTACTCAACATGTTGAAAAAGCCAAGCACATCACCCCCTGTGGCAAATGAGGAACACACTCAAAATTCATCAACCGTGCTATTAAACATGCTAAAGAAACAATCACCAGAGTCAAACACAGACGCCAAGGGCAGTGAAGAACTAATGGACATGTTAAAGCATCCTCATAATGGGCACATGGAACAAAAAGTTTCACCGGAATTATTGAACGCAGATAGAAGAAGTTCCACTTTAAGTCCCTTCTCAATGGAACAATCCACTAGTATAAACACTCCTAATCTTGGAAACACAATGCAAAATACCATCCCAGAAAATTTATACGATAACCAGAACAGGGCACAATATTCCACTGCATCTAATGAGTTACTAAGCATGTTACATAAGAAACCTAGTAATGAACAACAGCAAGCCAACCCTGAATCCGGATTGATTGATTCATTCCCATCAAACTCACACATTCAAAATAATTTTAGTGCATCCAATGAACTACTAAATATCTTGCATAAGAGAGCTTGAAGCATTAGATAAAATAATTAATTAAGCCGTGTGTTTACTTATTTACTTAGATTGTAACTTTATTATCTTATAGTATAGAATATTAAACCATAATGATCTTTTCAATGAATGAATTAGCGGCTACAAGTGACTATTACCGAATGCTTTTTTCAATCACCTCTATCTCCCTTAACAATATGCGCAATCCAATCAGTGTGCCTTTATTATCTCGTCCTCATCTTCTTCGGAAAGAACATATTCATTCAAGACATCATTCAATTCTGTATTATTAAATTTAGGCCATTTCACATTTCTATTTTTTATACCGTTCATCGTAATAATACAACCATAACACAATGGGACATAAGTACCATTCTCCCATATCGAATCTTTCAATTTCATATATTCTGCATTCTCTATCCCGACAGCAGATTGTGACCATTTTTCATAAAATTCCCTCTCCTCTTCATTTTCAATCGGATATCCTTGAATGACAGCAATAGATCGTAACCATTTCGAGGCATCGGAATGTAAATTACCCAAACATAGGGAACATTTACCACTTTCTTCTTTTCCTTCCCCTCCTTGATTAAATTCAGGTTCAGCCAATTTATCACCAGTTCTCAGAACAGTAGAAATAATATTTGAATAATCACCTTCAATGTCATTGAAATACTTTCTAGCCAATTCATTTATTGTCATATTCCGTACTAATCTAATGTTCTTATGACTGTTATCCTGCTTTACCTTATTAATCAACAATGAATCCCTTGCATCGTATCCAATCACCAATTGGTCTAAACCAGCAATGTATAAATAAGCATCCACTTCATCTAATAAGATATCCTTCAATGGATAAGAATTTTTAAATTTGTTGCCATAAACGGAATCAAATGAATGCATGTCCAATGATGTAGCCACTTGAGCACCTCTTCCCTTAACCACCAATGAAATAATTTCATCAGCTAACCTCGTCATGGAATGACCCCAAAGAATAGCCTTATAACCATGCTGCAATGTGTATTTCTTTACTACATGTCTGGTAATGAAGTATAGCAAATCACCGCTACTATTCCTATTAGGACATTTTTTCAATAATTGATCAATGGTATCGAAATTAGTGACATCCGCCCCCATTGATGAAAATTCCTGGTAATGTAAAACAATTTGTTGTAATTCATTACCACATGAGTTGAAAAACGAATCTAGTGATAATACATGGAAATTAATTTTTCCCTTATTAACTTGATACCTTTCCCTTAATGAGTTTATGTTTTCCTTAATTTGTACAAGATCTTCCTCGTGTCTATAGCATGTTAATACATCTACAGAAAACCCAGTCTTCCCCTTATGTTGGTGAGATTGCTCAGTTAAAGTGTCATTCAATATATCTAATAGGACCAATGACGAAGAACCAAACGATAACGGAACCAGGATTCGAGAATCCAAATTTTGCTGCTCTGCCTCCTGCGCTGTCCTGACTTTATCTTTATATAACATCTTGAATATATCTCTGTAATAATCGGAAGACATCATTTGCTTTCTTTGTTTTAACGTGATGAACTTTTGAAAACATTTGCTGCAAAATTTCTCCTTCCTAGAGTTCACAGTTACTTCATCCTTTTTGCATCTTTGACACAGTTCTTGAGCAGATTGATCAGTCATGCCGCTAGTGTTACCTCTCAGATCTTCACTAGCCCTATTTGTTCAGAATAGAGAGGTGAAATGATCAATGTCAACTCATCTCATCGCATTAGTAATAAATAATTTTTCAATTTCATGTTGCGTTACCCTACTGGGATCTCGACAACCGTTAAAATTGTCGGACAAAGAGAGAAAAGCTCACCACAAATATAGGAAAGACAGTTTTGAACGTTGCCCTTCTTAGACCAATTACTCAGTCAGACACGGCAACGATGAGCTCTAACAATTCTATGAGGGACTTCATCTCCAGAAACAAGACCGCCATTATTGCCACTGTTGCTGCGGGAACTGCTGCTGTTGGTGCCTATATGTACTATGCCCAATTACAACAGCAACATGAGAAGAAACCAGCAAAGAAGACTAAGAAGAGTAAGAAGTCAGTCACTGAGGAAGAGAAGAAAAAGGAAGAACCACCAATTTACCCCATTGATGCAAACGGAGAACCTGTTTTGGGTGATGTGGACCTATTAAACGACAAGACAAAAGAGGAATGGGCTGGAGCATTGAAAGAGAAGGGTAATGCTCTTTTTAAAAAAAAGGATTTTGAAAATGCAATCAAATATTACACTTTTGCTCTCTCTTTGAAAGAGGATCCTGTTTACTATTCTAACATTTCTGCCTGTTATTCTTCTTTACTTAACTATGAAAAAGTTATTGAAATGGCTACTAAAGCCTTAGCCTTGAGACCTGATTACTCGAAAGTTTTAGTGAGAAGAGCTAATGCTTATGAAAAATTAGGGAATTTCGGTGATGCTATGTTCGATTTATCTGTCTGTTCATTGAATACCGATATGAGTGATGCATCAATTGAACCAATTCTAGAAAGAAATTTGAACCAACAAGCAATGTTTGTATTAAACACGAAACTAGGTGTTACTGATAAGAAAAGTCAATTACCTTCAAATACTGCGTTAACCTCTTTCTTTGGTATTTTTAAACCAGAACTAAGTTTTGCCAATTATGATGACACTTGTGAAGGTGATAAAGAATTATTGAATGGGTTAAAGAATTTATATAGATGTACTGCGGAAGGTTATGAAACCGCTGATTTATCATTTACCAAAGCAACTGAATACTTCTTAAAGCAATTGAGTGAAACTCCGGATGACGAAACTGTTAAGGAAAAGACTGCAATTGCATTAGAACATCAAGGTATCTTTAAATTCTTGAAAAATAATCCATTAGAAGCGCACGAAGATATCAAGAAAGCATTAGAATTACATCCAAGAATTAACTCCTATATTTATATGGCATTAATTCTTGCTGATAAAGGGGATACCGATAATTACTTCGCTAACTATGAAAAGGCTATGAAATTGGACGACAAGAACGCTGCACTATACTATCATCGTGGTCAAATGTATTTTATCACACAACAATACGAAAAGGCCGGAGAAGATTTTGATAAGGCCAAGGAATTAGATCCTGAAAACATTTTCCCATATATTCAATTAGCATGTCTTTCTTATCGTGAAAATAAATTCGATGATTGTGAAACATTATTTAGTGAGGCAAGAAGAAAGTTCCCTAACTCTTCAGAAGTACCAAATTTTTATGCTGAAATCTTAGCTGACAAAGGTGATTTTGACGCCGCTTTGAAGGAATATGAAAGAGCGATCGAATTAGAGAAGAAACAAGATGCTGTTCATGTGGGTATTGCTCCATTAGTTGGTAAGGCGACCTTATTGGTAAGAACACCAACTGTAGAAAATTTTGTCGAAGCTACTTCCTTATTAGAAGAGGCAGTAAAGGAAGATCCAAGATCTGAACAAGCAAAGATCAGTCTTGGCCAGTTGAAGTTACAACAAGAAGATATTGACGAAGCTATTGAGTTATTTGAAAGTGCAGCTACCTTGGCCAGAACTTTTGAAGAAAAGTTGCAAGCAACTACGTTTGCAGAAGCCGCAAAGATTCAAAAAAGAATTAGAGCTGATCCAAAGATGAGTGCCAAAATCCAAGAAACTATTGCTGCCCTACGTGCTTCTGATTTTGCCAATTTATGATTAAGTGATGCCTCCATAGCCCTATATAATACTATTATGAACTGTAAATAATGTAATAAGATCTGAACGTATTAATCATTGACTGTTGCTAACGGAGATAAATATAATATCGTAATTCTTCAATCTTGGAAAATTACCCAGCACACAAAAATTGATAGTATACTAATAAAGAGACAAATCTATTAATCTTAAAGAACCACAAGCTCAAGTGAAGCTCACAGGAAAACAATTACCCAATCACATTAACATTAAACGGTTATCAATGCTTCCCTTCTCATTCTTACCGACATTTTACAGAGCTCGTTGCTTAAACCTAACAACGTTGACAATAACGAGAAATTTGATGAAAACTCATAAGGGGACGGCTAAGAGATGGAGACGAACGGCACAAAGCTTTAAGAGGGGTATTGCTGGTAGAAATCACGGTAATGCCGGGTGGTCAAGACGTTCTCTAAAACATTTATCTGGAAGAAAAGACGCTGATCCATCATATCTTAGACACTTGAAAAGACTCATGCCATATAAATAGGTAATATAAAATTAACATTCGTCATGTATGTGCATATATTCTATAAGGTGAAAGGAAACTTTCTTCATGTAAATAAATATTTTTTCAGGAAAAAATAAGTGATATAATGTGAAAAGTGATATTCTATAATATGATAATCTATATAACATGTATTGTTTATACTGTTTTTTCTTCTGTCTTATTATATTCTTCTTCGATCCATTTTCCAGTGGCGTCATCTCTTCTTAACTCAGCTGTTGGGAAGTAATGGTAGTTTGTCTTCAGTGATATAGCAAATGGCACATTATCGAATGACATTAATCTCATGTTGCAATAACTGTTATCTTCAATTTTCCTCACTTCTGTTAAAAATATTTCTAAATCTGGAGTTTCCACTTCGTTAACATGTGTAATGAAATTGGTGGCAGAAATACCGTATTGAAGTGCCGGGGATGATTCTCCTCTAAATGTGCAATATACACCTTTTGGAATATCGGCCATTGCTTGACGAACTGCATGATGAGGCATCTGTAGAATAGACCCTGCAAATATAACCAGGCGATCAGTCTCATGGACGGCGACGGTCTTAACATTCAAATCAACCACTTTACCATTGCGGACTACTTTAAACCTCAGTTCTGGATCTTCCTTATATTCATCCGATGCGCCAACGATACCAGATAAATGATCCATCTTAGTTACTAATCTGTCATTCACGGATAGAATCACATCTCCTGTCTCTAACCTAATAGGTTCCTTGGTGTAGGAGACTCTTGACACAGTCATAAACTGTAAACGATCTTGTGATTCCTTTTCCATCCTTTCAATCCATTCTTCAGGAACACCTCTTATTCTTGCATTCAAGATAGTAATCGACCCAAATCCAGCATCTACAATTCTAACTATTGGTTTCTGCCCTCTCTTTAAAATGTTTATAACATTCATGCAATCCATTATATCAAGACCCATCAAGTATATTTTTTCTTTGCTTTCTTCTCTTTCACCTAGGAATGACAGCCATAGAGCCCTGACAGTACCATCATCATCTGTCAATATCCCTGAATGACATCTGGGACTTACTATACTATCGATGGAAAGCGCTTCCAAATTGGTGGCTCGGTATCTTGGAATTAAATTGCTTGGAATACTCACAGAGGCAATATCAGTCACAGTAGTATCGGACGTCAATAACTTATTACTATTCGTAAGTCCAATAAATTTCAATTTATCACCACGTTCTACTCTCTTTTTAGATAACTTAGGTGTTATAATATTAGCGATAACCAACTTTGGATCATATTTTATAATGGCGTAATTTTGAGTTGGGTGTAAGAATTCTAATTTGGCTGGAACAAGGACAGAATCTGCGATGGTAACAAATACATCCAAACAATCATGTGGTACAGCTCTACGAGAAACAATGACATATCCTCCTTCTGCGTCGATTATTAACCCAGATGTTCTCAAAGTTTCCCCAGGTAGGGAATCCAAAGGTATAGCCGCCATAGTGGTGACCAAACATAAAGAATGTGACAATTTTGCAATTTGAGGATTGTCGCTTGGAATGTCGATAAACCTGGCAGTTTTGGGGGAGATTGGTTCAGCTGGTAAAGGTTCTGCCACGTTATAATAATCCCATATACCTGTGGTGTCATTCCTCTTATATACCCTGAATTCACTACACCAATGACGGTCAATATATATAGATGTCACGTGTGGAGAATGTTGATCAGTCATATGATGGTATCGTACTGTAACACGTTTGCGATCAGGAATATGCTTCATGACTTCTATGAATGTGTCAAGATCTGGAGTGTCTTTATTATCTACTGAATCCACAATCCAACCAATCTTTTCCTTATTATCAAAATTAAATGATCCTGATGCACTACAAATAAACACACCTTTTACTGGTAAGGCGTAGAATCTTGCCATTTGATATGATAGTTCATTAAATGTAGCACCACAAACCTCGACATAACGATCAGGTGTAATATTGTGCAAATCACCAACTTTGCAAACCACTGTACTCTCGATACCTCCACGTTGGATGATAATTTCAATGTCATTTCCAATCCCACTATCTAATATATCATCCAATTGGATGAAGGATGATATTATTTCACCATTTACAGCAATAAGCGTATCACCTTCTTTAATCTTACCATCACCAGGTCCTTCTCTTAATACAGTTTCAGCAACTAGTAGACCAATTTTTTCAGGATACATTTCACGTATTTGGGTTTCACGTTCGGAGGTCAACCCTAGTCTTCTACATTCGTCAAACGGTTTCAACAACCATTGGATTTGAATAGTCCCACGCGTTATTGGTTTATTATTTTGCACACATTGTAAGGCTCTAAGTATTCTATCTAACGGAAGGAAAAAATCAGTAGAGGCTTCGGTGGAACCACCAGCTTGTAATGCCACGGCATACCCATCAATGTTGACAACGGGTGACCCAGACGAACCACCAGATGCTGAAGCAGCAGCTTGGATATATTCAGTGTTAAAATCATTATAAGTCAGTTCACCATAATCAGGAGCATTTCTATCTAGTCTACTGATAAACCCCGCAAGAATACTCAATTTTTCACCGGCATCATTCCCGACAACTCTAATTTCAGAGCCCACTTTGGCTAATGAAGGCTTCAGTTCCAATGCTTGAATCTTTGTATATTTGATTTTCTTCGGATCAAATTTCAAGAACCCAAAATCATGAACTGGGTCTCTGTAGATAGGAATAACGTCACATTCTTCATGATTATCAAAGACGACGTACCCAACAAATGGTCCTGCACCAACAACATGTCTGTTCGTCAAAATAATCCCTAAGTCAGAGTCTACGACGAACCCAGTGGCTTCCGATACTAACGCAGGATCACAATCGAAGGGTGCGACTTGGGCAAAATGAATGGAGACCACTGAATTGACCACTTTAGAGATTGTGTTCTGCCATCTGACATAGTTTTCAGAATCCTTGAAGTTAACGTCATCAGAGCTCGCTAGGGCGTCAGCGGCAGCGACTTCTTGCTGATGGTCGACAACTCGCCTTTTGATGGATTCTTCGTGCTCTTCAACGTTAGAATGCAATCTCTTCCTATTGTCCATTGGTAGAGTCATAATGTATAATGGTAATGACACCTGGGGAATCTGTAGAAGTTGAGATGAGTGTGCCACTGTTGAAGACTATCAGTGAGTGTAACTTGTACTTGATTTTGTTAAGGCGCCGTTTCGAAAATTTTCAATTCTTGGTTTCAATATCGCTATCGACGTGTTCCCTGGAAGTGGATCAGTAGAAATAAGTAAGCTTATCGTTGATGGAAGATCTATTATGGAACATCATAGAATTCCTGGTAATTGCAAATGATATCTTGTATACTGGAGCGGTTTTTAGTCTTTGTTCTTTTATTGTAGCTGTTAAATCAAAATGTAAGCATATTTCATACTCCGATCACGACATGAAATTTCAATTTAATCTAGTCATAGTACTCTTGTTCAGGAGAGCGAGTATATAGGAACTGTGAAAGATCCTCGAGAAGACTGGTGTGTTATGTCAGGAAGCTACTGGACGTCAACACAGAGACACAATTGGCAATTCACCAAGACCTCTCTGGCGAAAGAGAGGCAGAAATTATGGATTCTGGAATGTCAACTATTCCCCCAGGGATTAAATATAACAATGGATGCCCCGAAACCAAACTCCAGTGACAATTCAAATGGTACAATTATGAGGCCGACAACGAAGAATATACCGATAACTCATAGGGACCTTCATTACGATAGAGACTATAACCTTAGGATATACTGCTATTTCTTGATTATGAAACTTGGGAGAAGATTAAATATCCGACAGTGTGCTCTTGCTACAGCCCATATTTACCTATCAAGATTTCTTCTAAGAACTTCTGTGAGGGAAGTTAACCTATACCTACTGGTGACTACAACTGTTTATTTGGCATGCAAAGTGGAGGAATGTCCGCAATATATACGAACGTTAGTAAGTGAGGCAAGATCATTATGGCCTGAATTTGTTCCACCTGATCCAACAAAGGTCACAGAATTTGAATTTTACTTATTAGAAGAATTGGAAAGTTATTTAATAGTCCATCATCCTTATCGACCATTAGAGCAAATTGTAGAGACCTTAAAGATGGAGCCGTTCCAATTAAACTTGACCGCAGATGACCTTCAAAACTGTTGGTCTTTGATTAATGACAGTTATATTACAGACGCTAATTTAATATATCCACCTCACATCATTGCAATGTCATGTTTATTTATTACAATAGCTCTCAAGAACATAGACGCAAATGTTGGTAACGGCAATACAAAGAATGATAATCTGATAACCCGTGCATTAAGTGGAGAGAATGGAATGTCGAAAACCCAGGAAGTCTTTAATCTATATATGGCACAATCACAGGTCGATTTAGAAGAAGTAATGGATACGATACAAGAGCAGATCACTTTGTATGATCATTGGGATAAATATCATGAGCCATGGGTCAAATTTCTTCTACATACATTATATTTAAGACCCTCCTCGATATCTAATTAGTATAAATGGAATGGACAATACACTAATATTACAATATTGTTGATTTGAAGTTTTGAAGCCATAAACTGATAAAAAAAAACTCCCCAAAGTAACGAATATCAAAATGATATATCTTTAAATAATGCTATATATAATGGTCTCTAAACCAGATGAGTATCGAATAAAATATTATCTTCATAGTCTGTTTTATGCTTAATTAAGAGAAATGAGATAAAAGAACAGTCATGTTAAGTAACAAATTTTAAGGCCTTGGCTGTTGGTAATCTGGATTTTGGTTTTGTTGTTGCTGTTGTTGCTTTAACAATAGCTGATGTAATTGATGAGCAGGGGTCATGCCAAACTGTTGGTTAGGTTGAGCAAGTGATAGGTTGTTCGGTTGTGGCTGTGGTTGTGAAGCAATCGGGTATTGTTGGTTGTATTGTGGTGGTCCAAAAGCCTGTACAGGATTATTAGAGAATCCAGAATTGCTTGGTGGTGGATATTGACCTTGAGGGACATATTGTGGAGGAAAATGACCCATAGTTGGAGGATATATCTGAGGCATTTGAGGTACTTGAGGATATACGGGAAATTGATTACTCGTAGGTTGTGGGAATGGAGGATATTGGTTAGGTGGGTATTGAGTTGGTGGCACAAATGGTTGAAGTGCAATTCCACTACCATATTGTAGATATGGATTATTCATTCCATTGGGTATATTACCATTGTTGGTTCTGCCCTGTGAATTCTCATTTAACGTCTTGTTCGTTTGGCGTGTATTACGTGATCTGTAACCATGAGCATGATTATCATTTGTTGGTGCTGTATGAGGCTTATTGAACTTGTTGTTATGGTTATTGTTGTTGTTGTTTCTAGCCTTTGATCGTTTGTTCGCATCTTTTCCTATGTCGCCTTCCTTTCCTCTATCTTGGCCCTTTCTCTTCTTTTGTTCTTTTCTCATCTTCTTAAATTGTGCTTCCTTCTCATCATCTGAGAATTCTTGTTCTTCTTCTGGTAGTTCTTCGTCGTAGCCATTTGAGGCATCAGTACCTCTATAACGCTTCAACTCAAAAGTGTCAATCCAATGTGCATCAGGAACTACAATGAATGCCTTTTCTCCAATATGGCTCTTCAATTTAGCAAGTAATTCATTCTTTTCAGATGGCACTTTTATTCTATAAAATGGATTTTGTAATTGGCCAAAGACTTCACACAATGTACCTATAACTGTACGATCTTCCAAACAGAAGATCGAACCGTCTTTCAGGACTCGTTTTTCACCAGATAAATTTGCATGTATAATAATATTATTGTCAAGGACGGATTGAATCACACCAATATGAGTTATATCAGTATTTTCGTTAATTTCATAATCTTCAGGAATAGAAGGGATAGGTTCCTCAGTTAATTCATTCTTGGAACGAATGGGGCCTGTGGAACTTGGTTCTTCTTCATCATCCTCTTCTAAAACAACGCCATCAAGAACTGAACCCTCATCAGAATCGCTCGAGCTATTAGTTTCACTTTCTTTGTCACTTTCATCCTCATTGCGATCCTCATCCTCTATATCCGGCGATGCAATTTCTTTTGTCTTTTCGTCCATGTCACTAGCGGCTTCCAAAACCTTTTCTATTTCATCCTCTTTTTGGGTGGTTGGTATCTTCTCCTCAGTCTTATCATTTTCTTCAATGTTTTCATCGCTACTTATATCATCAATAGGGATATCATCTGGGAGATCAAGTTTCAGTTTCAGAGTGGCATCTGCTGGATTTTCAATAGCCTTGGTAAATAAATCTTCGCTCATCTTGTCTTCAATAAACTTGCTGAGTTAAGGAGTCTTACTTCTTGAACAAAATCAAGAGACAATTCTTGCGATGAGCTGAAGAGTTTTATTTCTGTGACAAAATTTATTTTTCAAATCTCGGAATTTTCACTCAGCGGCTAAAACTGTATCATTAACAACGAATATTTTAATTCAACTACTATTAAAGCCCTATTTGGCCCTAAATTGTCAAACCTATATTTTGTTTATTTTTAATCCCTAGAAATGAGATGTAATGTAAACAAAGCACAAACTTTGTTTGAAATAAATAAATAGACATTTTGCTTAAACTTCGATGAACAATTAAAACAAACAGGTTTATTAACCCTATTACCTTTCAATTGAGATAGATCAGTCACTAAATTTTAATACAGCATAGAATGGACCTAGATGCTGCTCTTTCACCAGTTTTAGAGGCACTGGTTCCTCACGCGTTATCTGATGTATCATTGAGGTCATTATTACGTGAACTGTCGCTACTGCTACGATCCCCTGCTAAATCAAGCGCACATTTACAAACAATTTTACAAGTATACAAGGATCAGCTTCCATCGACCATTGAGAACAATGCATCTTGGCAAAAACTAGAGAATCTACTGTTGCCGTTATGTTCACTCAAAAAAAACGATGATATTACCAAATATCTATCTGTATTTCAATCAATGCTCTCTCCTGGCTTACCGTCTCCTGATGGGAGAAATCAGAGGTACTCGTATCAAGGCCCTAACAGAAATTTAAATTCTCCATTTAACCCAACAATCAGTCCGAACAGAGCACATAGCGTTTATTCAGAATCGTTCGAGAATTTTGATCGTTATTCCGACAAAAGATCGTTACCATCGGTATATAAGGACAACCGAACGATAAATAATACGATCACTTTACGTGAACTATCTGATCAATATTACAGAAATATGGTCCCCCAAGACGTAATGTTAAGATACGCAGCATATACGTTAGTAGCTACCACTTCTGACATGTTTCCCATGGATTTTAATGTAATTCAAATACCGTCAAACATTCCAAACTCAGATAGTGCTATGTTACACTTGATCTTTGAAGCTGGATTATTATACCAATCCTTAAACCTAATTGTCAATCAGCATAAATCTAGTAATATATCCCCAATCAAGAAAGCACTAATTATACACTTAAGCAAAGAATTACGAAAGTATACTGCATTTATTAATAATCTGACCATCTCAAATAATCTTACCTCTTTGAAAGCCCTCTATATCGAATTGTTTGAATACGTTTCGGTACTAAGAATTTATTTTCAGTTTATGGAGCACTTTGAAGCAACTTCAGGTGACATGTATCTTTCCGAATTCCATTCCTGGAAATCACATGGAGATTTATTGGTCAGCCGTGTAGCTACAGAATTGTTTGATTGCTTATTATCCCTCTATTTTGAGTATTTATTTAATTGGCTTGTAGCTGCAAAGGTTGAATCGACATTTAATGACTTTTTCATAAAAGTACAAGATAATCATGATGAAAAGATCAATATCATACCTGTAACACTAATTAGCGAAAAATTACCACATTTCCTGGATGGTGAAATGGGCAATAAAATTTACATCATTGGAAAGACATATATCTTCCTTACAAAATATTGTAAAGAATTGGAAAAATCCAATGAGTTCGCAAAAAAATATTCAGTAATATATTCAAATTTATTGCATAACGGTATATCAAATGAACTTTTCAATACCATTAATCAACAATATGATGAAATTTTACAAATTACCCACACACTTTTATGTGAAAAATTCCATTATAAAAACATGCTGTATGCTTTGAAGGATTTTCTACTAATGGGCAAAAGTGATCTTATAGAAATTTTGACTAAAAAGGCTATAGATCTATTAATGTCTCCAGCAACGACAATTCAAGGGTATAGATTAACAAGTTCACTACAAGAAGCTGTTCAACAATCATCAATAAACCATTGGATTAATCAAACCGACAAAAATTTTATTATAAATGGATTAGATGCACGAGTATTAGATATGGGTCATGGTTCTGTTGGTTGGGATATATTTACTCTGGATTATAACATGGAACCACCATTGTCTTTAGTGCTAAATGTGAACAGAGAAGGTGGTAAGAAGGAATATTTAAGAATCTTTAACTTTTTATGGAGATTTAAGAAGAACGCATATTTTTTCAATGATGAGATGTTGAGGTCCAATGAATTGTTGAAGATGCTGAGCAAAATAAGGGTAGGAAACCCACTAGCTAAAGATATACTTACCAAATTATCCAAATTTTGCATTCTACGATCCAAGTTGCACCAATTTAACAGCATGATGGAATCATATTGTCTCAATTTCATTATTGAAAAAGAATTCAATACTTTGGAATCCAAATTGAACTCCACTGAAAACGATATCATTCTCCTTGGCAACAAATTTTCAGAATCAGATACAACAACACCTATTCAAAAGCCAATGAAAGATATACTACACTTGACAGTTGACAGTGAAAGGAACAATAATGGAAATCAAGTTATCAGACGAACCAATTCTAAGACGTTATTGAATATTGACGAACTTGATAATGCGCACAACACTTTTTTACATAGCGTTCGTTCTCATAAACTTCTACTTGCTAATTCTGATAGTAATATCGGGACATATTCAGGTAATCCATACCCAATCTCGTTAATGATAATCATGGAAACTGTTTTCAAGTTTATTGAATTTTATTCTAAATTGAATGATATATCTGAAAAAGTGTTAATTCAATTGAATTTAGCAGATACGGGAAATTTAGGTGACCTACTGACTCAGTTCACGTCAGCATCCTTGAGTACAGTACAAGAATATAAGAGATTTAACCATCAACTTTATGTTTTTTGCAAAGATTTGAAATCTGACGATGAAGATGATTTGCGTGTATTAAGCAGGATGTTAAGGTAGAAATAGAAACGGACAACAAGTTTATATAAAGCACATTTAATGACCATAAACAGTAATAATAATAATAATAATAATAATAATAATAATTACTTTAATAATAATATTAGAAATTAATGTATATTTTTATATATGTGTGAATATTTATATTGAAAGTTGTTCAATGATATGCTCAAACTTTCATTGGGTAGGCCATTCTCAAGAAATATTTCTTTAATCCAGGTCCTAATAATCTATCATATTTAACTCTTCTATGTTCTAAAACATCCCAATCGGCCATTGTCGCCTCATCATCTTCAGGAATAACAGTATCTTTAAACCTAGCATCATTTATCTTTTGCCTTTCCTCTAATTTTAATCTTACAGATAATTCTCTAATGGGCATGATTAAAATAAGGGCACATACAAAGCAACACCCTGCAAAAATTTGTGTATGGAAGTATGGGTTACTCTTATCTTTAGGATCAGTTAATGCTTGTGCAATAACTTCAACCACTAAAAGTACAGGTGCTCCTGAATAATTAACAAATGCCCAGCCTGGCAAGAACCACTGTGGACCCAATAAATCGGCTACCATGACAGTATTCATAACATTTGCCACACCGACACATGAACCGACCATGATGCAAAAGAAGATTAATTGAATGAAGGTATGAGCTGGGATCCAGAATGCAAACATAAAGATTGTTAATAAAAATGTTAATGCAATAGTGACATTTGCTCTGCCAAATTTATCACCAGATAACCCCATAAGAGGTCTCCCAATGACTTGACATCCATTTAATATAGCAGTTAATGTGGAACCATTATGAGCAGACATTCCACGGGCAACGGCGTATGCAGATAATGTGAAAATCATTAAATTATAACCTAATAGAGCCAAAGTAAACCACACTGCAATCAATGGTAAGAAAGGTTTGGTTCGAATTACTTTCCATGAAAGCATTCTTATAAATTCTTTCTTTATAGGTTTCCACGATTTCACGCCTAATGGTTTAGCACCGTTACGTTCTTTAATTATGGCAATAGCAATAAAATTACTTATAGTACATGTAATGGCTAACATACGAAGACACCATTTTGTATTACCGTTATCTTGGATCATCTTATTGGAAGCTAATCCATAAATGACCCCACCTGCACCAGTACCCATAAGACTAATACCCATGGAAACGGCTCTTTTCTTTAAAAACCATCCAGGTAAGATTGTAGTTGCTGGTGTAAATAATAAGGAAATTGCCACCCCATTCATGACTCCTTGAGTCAAATATAATTCCCATAATCTTGTTGAAAATGATGCTAATATATCACCAGCGAATAACAATAAAGCACCGATGAGCATGGTAGGTTTCATACCGATCACTCTTGCCAAAACCATAACGAAAGGGGGTAAACCTTGACCTAAGAACACAGTTAAACCTGCAATGAGTGCATAATCATACTTAGTAGCGCCTGCATATGTGTTATTAGTCAGGTAAAAACTTAAGAAGATACCAAATGCAGAATTACAACCCCAACTATTAATGAAGATGAGTGTAATACCCATTACGACGATCCATCCATATCCCCCATCAGGGGGTAAATCCACAGCACCCTTTTCCTTATTAGTGAAGACTCTCTTAACGGTGGGTTGTTCTTCTAAATTTTCACCATTCTCAAAACTTTCAGATTCAAATTTTTCCAAATCTTGTTCATTTCTTCTCGAGGCAATAGACGCAGTAGCATGATCTGATGACTCAGTGTCTGATCCCTTTGTCCTCAATTTTGAAGTGGCATTTGTAGTGGTCTTCCTGAGTTCCGCTCGTTCGGTCTCCTCGTTATCCTCTTCCTCTTCTAGATTTGTTTCCATTCTAATAGCATCACCGACATCGAATTTGTATTCTAATAATTTATTTAAATCCTTCCCATCTCCGATTTCCTTATCGGCTTGCTGGTTATCATCCTGAACAGCCTTCCAAATTTCGGCGACCGTTCTGGTTACTGTTCTAGCCAAAGAGGGTGCTCCGGAGTTAATAGATTCGGCATCTCTGTTGGAGAACCAACTTCTCTGTCTGGAAATGGGGTCTTCTCGTTGCTGTGCTGGTAACGAGGTAAAGGAGTTAATTTCTGTAGTCTCCACACTGCTTCGACTTGATGAGTCCAGAGAAATTTGTTCTGGCATTGTGAATCTGAATAATTTAATTTAATTGAATGCGATTATGTGCCTGTCTTGAGACAAGTAACGTTGGAGAAAAAAACGGGTTGGAATTTGAAAAACAGTATAGTAGTGTTGCTCAACAAACTCTAGTTAATAGGATAAATTATTACTCTTGCACTAGTCGGGTAGTTGGCATATGAGACACATAGAAGGTCAGTGAAGAAAAGCCAAGAAGTAAGTACTTAAATGTGTCGATTCAGTCATCCATTGCTCCTTTCTTTGCTTGTATGATGCGTTTTTTATATTGAAGGAAAAACGTCGCGGTTTTCGGTTATTCGCGGCTGTGCGCGGCTTTTTGCGGGGTTGATCCAGTAGGATAAGTGCAATATTCCATATTTATGAATTTATGTCAAATCTCTGTCCCTATCTCTAGTGGTATACCCCAATTGTGTCATCGACGTCTCGTAGCGACGGAAGTTGTAAAACTGGAGCAACGCCCTCAGGGCAATCTCTTGGCCACAAGCATCGTTGATCTCCCCTGCAATGTCCTTCCCGGTCACCCAGTTATCGATCAACTCCAACCTCTCGTACAGATAGACCCCCGATATCAACTCCATGTGTTCGGACTTCCACCGTTTATTTTTAAAAGGCGTCAATTCCCTGATAATTCGCAGAATAGGATGGTATATGTCCAGGTTGTATAGTTTGTAATACTTCTTGAAGATGAGACCAATCGGGAGCGGTAGTTCTTTTAATCTTTGCGTCTTATTATCAATCATTTTCCGTAAGATTCTTAACATATAGGCAAACGAAGGTAATAGACTGGTATCCTGATCTGTTACATTTCCAAATGATATCTTATAATCTTGTTCATATGCAGCATTATGCTGTGAACATACCTTCCAGATGGATTCATCCGTAGTTAGAATTTCATTAAATATTCTTGATGAGTAACTTTCAGAATATTTATTCAAAATGGAAGTGCACGTATTGATGTACCTAGAGTCGTATAATAAAACAGAAAATTGTTCGAATTTCAAAATATGATTTAATTTAAACCATTTCAAAAGTAAGTATAAGATACCGGTAGATGTTCTCAATGCGGTTTCCTTAGCCTTCATTATTTCCAAATATGGTTTCAATGTCTCTACATTGGCATCCTCAGATATGGTAGATCGTTTATATACAATATTATTCAAATTTGATTCCATAGTTTGTAATAGTACAAACACTAATGAATTTAAATTTGGTAAGCAATCGCGGTAATAAGTATCAATTCGTTTCATAATGTTAATGCATTCAGCATCTGTAGGGTTCTTCATCTCTGGATAATTATAAGGATCTGAGGGTATAGAGGATTGCCAGCCACGTTCGGTGACCATAAATAACTCTCTCTCACTCCAAAGTTGCCTGGTGCTTAGTTTAACTTTCAGGTTGGAAGAAAGAATAGTTGCTGCTTCTTCAATGGAAAATGGAACTTTAACATCTTCATCACATTTTTTAGATGAAATTCTCTTATTTAAGGCATCTAAATCTAGATCATCATCCGAAGGATACAAGCAAGGGTAAGCCATATTAGTTTGAAATGACTTCCTTAATCGAGGACTCTCAACTAAACTACTGGTTAATTCTGGAGATGCTGGAGGAGATGGAGCAGGAGTGGCAATATGTTGCTCCGGTACCGCCAAGTTCAAGTTCATCGGATTTCTAGCCTTGGATCTTGGTATCTCTAAAAATTGAGATAACGAGGTAGAATCGTCAATGTCTTTCGGTAATTCTTCATGAGGGGTGGGCATAGGATATTCAGGGAATCTTGACGTTATATCTTCTTGGAACGCCTTATAATGCAAAGGTGATACTGTTAACCTTTTACCTTCCTCATCATTGTTGTAAGCATTCAAACCGTGGAAATTGTATAGTTGCTTCTTTGTCGTTGTATAAAGAGATCTATCACCAAACTGTAGTGTTATCAATTTGAAAAGTAAACTTATTATATTTCTTACTCTCATTGATAACCTACTATTCCAACGCCAGTGTTCTATGTACTTTGTAAGGAACTGTAAAACGGCATCGTCATCAAAGAAATGTATTACAGTTTGAATAAATTCGGAACTTTTTCCATCTCTACTTTCTATACAAATGGTTGCAATCAGAAATAGGATGGAACTTGAATAAAATAAAAATGTGGATTGTCTTTTCAGGTTGTTCTTATTATCACGACATGAAATGCAAATTTCTTTGAATGTTTTTATTAGGATAGGAAGTTGTGGGATCATGAACATAGTATTGCGTCGTATGTAGGTCAAGTGATCATTCATGGATTTGGCCTTACCAAATATCCCCATAGAAATATAAAATAAACTTAGTAGGTTGCCACCAATATCTTGAGGGAGCAGATCTAACAATGATTTCGTAATTTTTTCCGCATACACGTCATCCGACATGAATTGTTCTTCATTAATGTCTTTCTTCATGAATTGATTCTTACTAGGAGAAAGTAGTGCATAATCTGCTGCGCAAAACCAATCATCTAATTCCGAATTCAAAGAGGTAAAATCTTTAAAGGACCATTCGACTTTCTTTTGAATTACAGGTTGAAATCCATTGCCCTCTGCTAACTCAGCAGCTCTATTTTCCAAATCTTTCTTTAGGTCTTCGTTTATTGGCATATTATAGTCTTTCAAATCATTATTTTTATCTGTCTTCTCCTGCAAATGACCTAGTAATGGACCATCGACTTCATCGACATTGGCGAACTCCTCATCGTCTTCATCCTCCTCAGGCATATCTAGGTTTCCTTGATATAAATTGTCAGACCGACCACCATCCAATTCTGTGGCATTATCTGCCAATAGGGCATCATCCTCATAATCTAATCCAGGTGGACTTCTAGTAATTATGTCGCCCTCCAAACCAGACCTTTGTCTAAAAGATCCGTTCAAATCATCATAAGAAGCAGACCTTCTCGTGGCAGTTGAATTGGGGCTTTGATTCCTAAGACCATTTACCACATTCAATTTGTTTTTTAGCATGATATCTAAATCTTTCAAAAGTATCTCATTGCGTTCTTGTGCACTGTTACTGGTTCGATGTGCTGCCATATCGTCTATGAATTGAGGCGGTGTTCGTTTGTGTTTTATGTCGTCGAGTGACATGGATCGGTTAATGATGGGAACATCTCTCCCTTGACCGGCTTTCATAATGTTCCTCCTTCGAGTCTGTTGGTCTTCCTTTATTTGCCCTTCTTTGTATATAAGTACGTATATTTCACATAGCTTTCAAATGTTGCAGCGAGAGAAAATACAAGAGAGTCTCATCCACAGTTTTAAAACGCCAATTTTGAAGACACCAGGAGAACAATGAGTCTCAGCTTGGAAAATGTACTTGGGCTTCACGTGAAAGTAACAAACTTGTTGGATGTAGTTACGGAGGGTAAGATATACTCTTTCAACTCATCAAATAATACCATTACATTGCAAACTAACAAGAAAAACCAAACGCCTTTGAGTTTCAAGATCATTAAATGTTCATTCATTAAAGATATTGAGGTAATTGGAGATAAGCCTGTGTCAAATTCATTCAAGAAACAATACATCAAGCCAACATTTATTCATATTGAGAGAGTCACTGAATTATTGAACAATAAGATCGAAGAGGCTGGAATCAAGGACCAATTGAGGCGTCAAGGTATTACTGAGGAGGGAGAATTTATATTCAATATTATCTATAAGACCATACCTGATACAAAGTGGGTAGGTAAGACCATTGTGATATTGGATGACATACAAGTGGAACCACCATACAAAGTAGAAAATATTAAATCTTTGCATGAACCTAATACAGGATCTCTTGATCTAATAGAGAAAATCGTGGCAAATGGATGGAAGAAGTTGCCCTCTAAAATTGTTGATAGCGATGAAGATAGTGACGATAAAAAGGGTGGTTGATGCACCCACTATTAAAAAATCATAGAATATTTAATATATAGACCATTTAATATTTATGGAATTAAATAACTTCAAGCCCTTACTGTTGCTTCCCTTTGTCCCGTCTAATTCTTCCCATCTGATACAAAAATAGAATTGCTGCCCAGTCCTTTGTTCGTGATACAATTCATGAAGCATAAAATTTATTTCTGAACTATTGGTACTACATTTCAAACTTTCAAAATATAAATTAAACCAACAATGGGAGCTTGATGCCATGGCAGTAAATTTATTAATTAATTGAGAGTTTTTCGTTCCCAGTTTAAATTCCACTCTTATATCATGAATATTTAGATCCAGATCTAGATTACCAAGTAATAGAGTCTTATTTTTCATTTGGTTTTGATTATCGCCATCAGTTTCTAATATGAGAAGATCTGTCAACCCATTCCTTGATTCGTTATAGGTTTGAAATTTAATTGATATGAGGTATGTATTCGAATAAATCAAACTTGAAGGTTCCATTAATTGAATGGATTCTAGTTTGAAATGTGATTTCTTAAGTTGTTTTAATATTAACTCATTGTATTGTGGATCATAGTATAGGAACATTTCATGATATTTCAAATATCGTAACTGTGATGCAATTGTAACTCCTTTACTAACCCCAGCTTTGAATCTGCTAACTCTAAAGAACTGACAAGCTGATTCTAAAGAACAGTCCTTAAACTTCATCATAAATGCAATTACTATAGTACCACAGCGTCCTTTCCCCATCTTACAATGTAATACTGCAATTTTTTCTGGGTTCATACTGGAAACGAAGGCATTAATATCATCTATAATTTCTTGTAGTAAGACAAAGGGAGGGGGGGCATGATCGAGCCATCCTTTTCTCAAGAGATACGGTTTTAGCAATAACTCTTCATATTCTATGTCGGTTGCCGATTTCATAGTATCCAATATCTCGATGTTATATCGAATGGCTTCTTTCTTTAATAAAGTCATCGCCAATGAGTTGTCTCTATGAATCGACTCATTTTGTTTAATCAATGATAGTAGATCTCCATCAGTATAATCGTATATTCCTCTCTCCACTTTCAAATTATAGATCTTCCAATTATTAATTCCATGGTGTAAATTTAAAAATGTAATTAAATCCTCTAAATTATTTCGATACAATAACTTAGGGTACTTTGTGACAGGGTACGAACAAACAATAATATTTTGTTGTACATAGGATAAATCTAAAGTCAGTCCAAAGTTATTCTTATGAACTTTCAATGGGGCACTGTAAAGTGACCGAATAATAGTGGAAGCATGTGGTCGCTTAGGTATATAATCTGACCAACTTTGGCTCTTTTCCATATTTTTTGCCTTAGAGTTGGATGTGTTGGGGCCCTAAATTTTTGTGATTGTTAAACATTCACTTCATTGATATATATATATATGTTTTTCCCTTTGTAAAATTTTGTGTCAAAGTGTGGTGTCACTGTCACCAACAGCAAATAAGAGAGTAATCATTTATTTTCTTTGCATACTTCTACAATGCGATCACATACCCAGTCAAGAGCAACTGTAATCGGAACATCATCACTATTGTCGAATAACTGTATATTAAACCTCTTAGTGGGTTTGAATGAGCCTTCTACGTCATCATTTTCAAACAGATAGGCATGTGCATCTCGATAAGATTTATACACAAACTCATCAAAGTAATATGGAGGATCGACCCAGAAAGAATCCAGGGTTTGATATCCTGATCTTGCGGCCCTTCTCGCCTTCAGCACATCATAAGGTGCTCTGATCAGTAATTTCAAATCAAAATTAGACGTCAAGACGGGATTGTTGTATATCATAAAGCCATCCACAAGAACTACTTTGATAGATTTATCAATGGACTCATATTTTGTTTTCAATTTCGTTAAAGACATTGGATCGATCTGGAATTTTTTCATGTCATCCACATTATTATTATGAATCAATTTCTGGGAAATATTTCCCGTCTTCTTAATTATTTCAAGCTCCCTTTCAAAGGCCAAAATATTTAATGCTTCAGGGGAATCCCAGTTTTGAATGTTTCGTTTAGGATCAACAGGAACCTCAGAATCATGCTTATAGAAATCATCTTCATGAATTAACGTAGCATCAGGGTATAGTCCTGCTGTTAATTTAGCTATTGTAGTCTTACCACTTGAAGAGCATCCACTCAATGCAACTAGTACGACTTTTCTATTAGTCATTATGTGCTATCTCTTTTAATAGTCTCCCTTTCTCTTGACGTTTAATCAGCTGTCTTGCTCTTCATTATAAAATATTGGAAAATTTCACGTTCTGCTAAACGGAAGGAACAAAATAAGAAAACTATTAAAAAGATCACTGTAAGAACCTAATAGCGATAAACATTTCCGTCGCTTAAGCCCAGTAGTTGCCAATAACATCCATTACGATTGAACTTAGGGTAGGATGGGATATTTCATTTCTCAGCAGAGCTTAGAAAATTTGAAATTCTACAAGTATGTGATCGACTAAAATAACTCTTACATGGCCTAAAAAAAGTTGTATGTTTTTACTAACGCTTTCATATACAGATATCAAAGTGAAGATCATTCTATTGTTTCTAATTATGTATTGAAACCATTCTGGAGGGCTTTTGCCAAGATATTTCCAACGTGGATGGCACCGAACGTTGTTACCTTATTAGGGTTATGTTTCATTATTATCAATGTCATAACGACACTTTACTACGACCCTCAACTAAATGTGGAGACCCCTCGTTGGACATATTACTCATATTCTTTAGGTTTATTTCTTTACCAAACTTTTGATGCCTGTGATGGTATGCATGCACGTCGCACAGGTCAATCCGGGCCCCTAGGTGAACTATTTGACCATTGTATTGATTCCATCAATACCACGTTGTCCTTATTTCCCTTTTGTTCAACAACTGGTATGGGATTTACTAGATTCTTTATTTTGACCCAGTTTTCAGTCCTCTGCAACTTTTATTTGAGTACTTGGGAAGAATACCATACCCATAAGTTATATTTGAGTGAATTTTCTGGTCCTGTTGAAGGTATTTTAAGTTTAATCATCACCTTTTTACTGACTGGTATCTTTGGACCCCAAACTATCTGGCATTCTGAGATACTCGCCCTCAATGTATCAGGCACCCATATTAGAGTTGAAACTGTTCATTTAATGTATGCTTTCTCTTTGATAGGTTTGGCATTTAATATAATTACAGCAACAAAAAATGTGGCGGACTACTATATGGAATTCAGTAAAAAGAATGAAGATAAAGAAATAACCAATGGAAAGATCAGAGAAGCCATCTTAGGATTAGTTCCCTTTTTTGGTTACTTTATTACCATCTTCTCATTAGTATTTGTGGAACCTCAATTCATTACATTACCGTTCTCTCTCTCAATTGGATTGACCATGGCATTTGTGGTAGGTCGCATCATTTTAGCTCATTTAACAAGACAACCATTTCCTATTATCAACTACCCTATGTTAATTCCCGTTATACAGTTAACCCTTTATTATATTACAGTTCATATATTCGGGCATAACTCAGACGATGTGGTACGTAATTTAGTATGGTTTGGATTTGGATTATCGTTGGGAATTCACGCTATGTTCACTAACGAAATCATTTATGAGTTCACCAATTATCTGGACGTATATGCTTTGTCTATTAAACATCCAAAGCAAATATAATTGTAGATTGGTAATGGTTATATTCTCTTTGCTTACAAATATTGTGAATTCTTTTTATTTCATTATAGATATATATATATTTATATACAGGGTTGTTATTATATAGATGAATGGGTCTCAAATCATAGTGTCATGAAACATGTCTCGATTATTCGGGCTTGTCACCTTGAGCTAGGATATCATTGGCATCTTTTTGCAAATCAAAGGTTTTCTCCATTTCAATCAACTGTTGTTCAGCAAGTATAGACAAGGATAATGGGACACCTAGTAATAGAGCTGAGGTAGTGACAATCCATGCAACGTTACCAGACTTGGAGAATGCCGTCTTGATAAAATTGGTAGTAAAATTGAACACAGAACATATACTTTGTCTCTGCTTTGGTGGAATGACATCTTTCAAAGCTGATAATCTTTCAAGTAGAGTTTCTTTTTCATTGAAATCATCTTCAAAATCGCTGTCATCTTCGTCATCTTCTTCATTTTCTTCTACATTAATTGGCTTGTCATTATCTTCAATGATAGCTTCATTTGGACCAGCTGGGTGGTTTGGAACATTGGATGTGTCTTCCTTAATTTCGCTCAATTCAACCATTATGAATTAACCTCTCTACGTTTTTTTTGCTGTGTGCTAATTCTGCTTCAGTTATACACCTAAGTCCCAACAACATCCTTTGATCTTGTTCAATTTTGAAGGGCGACATTTCGGATTTCAAGTACTACAAAAAATTTGCAGTCGTTGTAAACGATATGGTTAATATACAATAATAACGATAGTGGGATTTATCTAATCTATCTAGTTATAAGTGAATTTATTTCTTGGATCTTTTACTCTTCTTTAAAGCCTTCATCTCTTCCTTGTAAATGCTTTCTGCATGTTCTGTCGTTCTTTTCTTACCGGTTTGGACACTAACAACACCTTTACTCTTAGCTGCCTTCTCTAAACTTTTCTTGGACTGCTCCCAACCTTCACTATTCTCATTAATGGCATATTTCTCCAAATTCAAAGAGTTGATCAATTCCTTCTGCTTCTCTTTCATTGCTTGTATAGCTTCAGAGCCTGCTTCTTCCAGTTCTTCATCCATTTGGTCTAATGCCCGAGCTGCATCATATGTCTTAATCTCTTCGCCATCCATTTCAGCTATCTGTTGATTCTTGACAGCCGGTAGAGTTTCTTCAATGGATTCGCTAAGCACAGAACGGAAGTATACAGATATCTTTCTCATGACTTTAGCGAACATTGCAATCGTTTGGTTGGCTGGTAAGTTCAATTCCTTGGATATATCGTCGATGCTCTTACGTTGTAACCCAATGGCCAACAAAATGGCACTTTGAACACTGGATAATTTTACCGAATCACCCATTTTACCTCCGAAATATAGTAATGATAACATTGGCAACATATCGACAATCACATGATAGTCTAACAAGTTATTGGCATAACTGTCTAATCTCTTTAAATCGAAAGGAGAAAATATATCATCCATTTGACTCTTTGACAATTCCTTCACTTTGTTGGTAGAATCATCCTCATGCAATTCTTGTGCTTTCTTACTGCTCTCTAGAACACTCAATGCTTGCACAGCGGTAAATTTATGGAAATCGTATGATAGTAATGACAAGAATCTCTTGTGGAAATCATTTGCAAATTCCACTAGCCAGTGAGATTCTCTGCCATCCAGAACGTTCAGCATGACACATGTATGCTCACCAGTCAAATCATTGGCGGTTTGACGTAAATAAACAGGTACGAATTTATTGTTCTTCCAGAATTTATGTAACGATTGAGTAAGCCCGTATGAGACACCCAAATAATGTAAGAAACGTGGAGGTTGTTCGGAAAGTTTCAACAAAAGAGGTGGTAGGCTCTTTGCATCTCTTAACTTAACTTCGTCTTTCAACAAATTACTTTTTGCTAATTCCTTATCGGAGACTCTCTTTAATGAATAATCCTTTGGATGAGCAGATTCTGACATGTCAGCAAACTTCCCTTCAAAATAATCTCTTAGCAATTGGATAGCTCTAGACCCGTACCCCATGGATGCGTATTCTGGATTAGTTGCTATTCTCACCACACGAGCACCACTTAACCCAGCAAATTCTTCATCTTGGAATTGTTGGGACACTAACCATGGAATTAAATCACCTCCTGCTCTTTGACCTCTTGATAGGGAATTTCTGACGCTCTGTTTCGAGATTTCACCTTCTAAGGCGATTTGAATGACACATAACGGATCAGGAATTCTACCACCATCTTTAGCATCAATTGGGGGCAACAGCACGAATAATTGATGGGCAGGAGCATCACTCATTAGTTGCAAATCGTTTGGAGAATTTTTGTAATGAGAAGCAACATAAAGAGCCATCATCTTCTCCAAGAAATTTTCTGACACAGGGTGATAAGAGAATAAAGTATCTCTATTGACAATGAATAAATTACATTGAGATGGATGTGGTGTACCTCTTGCAGCGAATCTTGGATTCTTAATTAAAGTGACGTCTAAACACAACAGTTTATTCAACCATTTTTCAATTGGATCACCTGGTGCGTACCTGATTGGTTCATCTAGGGCGATTTCCTTTAGCTGACGGCCTGCGGAACTTAAATGTAAATCAGGAGTCTTGTTAGTATCTCTTGAAACCACTTCAGTTTGTGTGTTTTCACGACCATTAGTAATTGATTGAGTACGTAATTGTTGAATCAATTTCAAGGATAATGATCTACCAGTACCTTCATACCCATTAATTGTAGAAGCCATGAAGACCAAATAAGGACCCAATAAGTTTTTAACAATAGGAAGTGGAATAGCGGCAGCTTCATCAATGACAACTAATTCAGCTTGACCCAACACATGAGAATCTTGTGGAATAATATATTGGATAGTTTGTCTATGATCTCTCTTAATGTCGACTCTAACGATAGCCTTGTTGAAATCAGGGTTTGTAGATTGAATAATATCATAATCAATATGCTCTTGGTACCCTAAAGCATCGAACCCTTTGAAAATGAATTCGAAAAGAGTTCTTAAATTTTCTGGTGATGGGGAGGTAACAAAAATGTTAGAATATCCATGAGACACTGCAGCAGCAATGGAAATACCCAAAGCAGCGGATTTACCTCTACCTCTTCCTGCTGTTAATGCCACTGTAGAATTCAATGTTTTTTCTGAGATAGCGTCGATAAATGATAAGATAGCATGAGCTTGGTTAACAGTTTTAGATAAAGCTACCAAGGAACCAGCAGGTTGAACATCTTCTAATGATTCCTTTAGTTCATTCAATTCAATTTGTTTGGGAGATAAGTCCTCATCATCCTTTGGAGGTAATGGTTTAACATTCTTAGCACCAGATATAGGTAGGACATTCAATTCATCATCAACTACTAAACAATTTTCATTTGCACCTAGAGACAAGATAAATCTTTCATTAAATCTTGCCACAACATCACCATGGGCCTCAGTTCTATAACGAGAATGCACATCCATGGTCATAGTATACAGTTGTTTCAAAGAACTCATGGACTTTAGCAAAATGACAATAATACCACCACCTTCCACGGTTTCCAAAGTTCTAGCCAATAAATTAGGAGTTAAAGCTTCAAAATCTTGCAAGATACACATACCATAGGTATTACCCAAGATTTTTTCTGTTTCCTTATAATAAACATATCTAATATTTTGATTGGAGATAAAAGTTTCAAATGGATCTTGATCGTTAACTTCTCTAGTACCTCTCTTAATTTCCTTCTTGATCTTAGCCTCACGCTTCTTCCTATGTGAGGTAAACCCCATCAATTTCTTCTTGTACGCCCAAAGAACGGACTTGTTCATTTTCAGGTCGGCACTCATCATTAAGTAATGTAAATTTGGCAATTGGTTACGTGCTCGGTCACCTACGATAACAAAGAAGGATCTTTGTTTCGTTTGCACCCCATTTCTTATCAAAGATGGAATACGGGAATCAATAGCTTTCTTAGCCATGGTGCGTGTCTCTGTGTTTTGGGTTACCTTTCTATTCTGCGTCTACCAAAGTCCCTATGCATTCAATATGTAGCTACTCTCTATTAAATTTTTCACCTTAGCTCATCTCATCTCGAAATTCGAAATTTTGAAAAAAAAAATTTCAAAGGCAGCCCGGGTAATGGCAGTACTGAACAAAAGTTTAAAAAATAATTGCGAATTCTGTGGATCGAACACAGGACCTCCAGATTACAATTGATGTTTGACCGAAGTGTTTCTTCAGTCTGGCGCTCTCCCAACTGAGCTAAATCCGCTTATATTTTATAATTTTGTTGAAGTCTAACTTTACTTTTGTTGGGTTCTTATGGGGTGTATTGATTAATTCGCGATGTTTGATAAGGATTTACAAATTACAATATACCAACTAAGTAATAAACTAGTAGTATATATAATTAACGTAAAATTCCTGTATTTCTTTATGTATTGTATATAAAGTGTATATAAAATTTTCATTCTCTTTTTATTGTCGACGACGCTTTACTTGTAAGATGTCAACTTCAGGTTACGTAATATGTCGGGTAACATTATGGTCAATCAATACACCCCTGTACGAAAGGTAAATAAACACCTTATTTACACTCCTCGTCCAATTCCACCAACTCAGTCAATTCTTAGTGAACTTTCTAAGAAAAGTCTGTTTTCTGCTATTGATATCAGTAAGGCATACCAACAACTCCCCTTGAAAGGTGACAAAATTGGTATTATTACGGAGTTTGGCGTGTTTCGATTTACTCGTCTCCCTTATGGTTTAGCTTCTGCTCCATACTGGTGGGGTGAATTCATCCAAACCATTATAAACAAGGTCAACGTCAAATCAACTAGTGTCATTAGATATTATTATGATGATATCGTAATTGCTTCTAATGATGCCACCGAACATTTTGCTGTTATTCACTCATTATTTGAACAGCTAGACCTCCATGGTCTTACTGTTAGTGAAAGTAAATTACAGCTATCACAAACAACCATTCATTTTCTGGGCTACAACATTTCCAAGGATCGTCTCGCCATTGACGACGAGAAAATCAAAACGATCCAAAATTGGAAATTACCAACAGACAAGGAAGGAATTGTTAAGTTTATTGGATTTGTCAATTAGCTACGCAATTTCATACCTAATGCATCTGATCTCCTAGCTCCCTTCTACCAATTTGCAAACCATCCACAATATAAGGAATCTAAAAGGAAGAAAATAGAATATAATGACCTACCTGCTGTCTTATTGGCCAACTTCAAACAAATTAAACGTGTGATCACTGAATCTTTGAAGTTAAAACTTTTCGATCCACAATTACCTACGTTCATTTATACCGATGCCAGTAAAACAGGTGGTGCATCTATGGTTTGCCAACCAGAAACCATAAATGGTCGAACATTTCTTTACCCTATTGCTTTCTATTCTATTCAGTTCAGTCAGACCCAACAAAATTACTCTACTGTCGAGAGAGAATTATTTGCTGTACTCCATACACTGGAAAAGGCCCGATTAATTCTATCTCCACAGATTACAATTTTTACTGACAATACAGGGATAGTAAGTATTGGGCGATCTGCTCGCAACACTCATCCAAGATTTACCAAGTACCTAGATATCCTTAATGGGTATCGACTCACATGGAAACATATTCCTGGACCTAAGAATGTTGTTGCGGATTATCTCAGTCGTTTTGGACTAGATGACCAACCATACCTACACTTAGCTGATATTGATAAGACAGCCACTGAAATTGAATTAAACACAATTGATTTGAAAGCAGTTAATACTGACTACAATGATATCACTAACGCTACTGCTACTACTTCTACAGATAACACTGCTACTTCTACTGATAATAATACTACTTCTACTGATAATACTACTATTTCTACTGATAATGCTACTACAACTATTACTACTGAAAATACTACTACAAACACTCCTATAAACGATGAATTAACCGATGAATTTATCATCGAAACACCAAATAATCTAAATTGGACAGAAATTCTGTCAATCAAACAAATATTATCCGATTCTGCCACCATCCCAAGAAAATTTACAAAAGTTATCAAATCATTTGCAATAATCAACGATACGTTGTATTATTTCCTTGATGGTAATTTATACAATATAATCAATGACGCCGAATATATGGATCGAGCCACAGAACTCCATAAACTATTTCATGCCAGTCACCGAGTGCTTAAACAAATGATGCTGACAGACAAAATTTGGTCCCCAAATGGTGAATTACTGACATTAGATGTTACCAGAACTTGTCGTCATTGTGAAGTTCATCAACGTTTTGTTGATCTTCCAGTCACACTACCTAGTATCATCAAAGTTCCAGTCTTTAGCCGCTGGCACTTGGACTTTGCGGGCCCACTACCAAAAGATAATATATATCGCCACTTTCTCATTGCAGTAGATTATACTTCAAATTTCGTTGTTGTACAACCTGCTAGGGCTGCTGATGCTGATACTGTTAAGGATATGATTCTACATATTCTCTCCATGTTTGGTAAACCTGATACTATAGTCACAGATAATGCTAAATCATTTGAAAACCAAGTAGTAAGACCACTTACTACTAAATTAGGTATCAAATATTTACATTCATCTGTATACCACCCGCGTGGGAATTCGAAAGCTGAAAGAAGCGTGCAAATGGTAAAGAAGGTGCTAAGCCATATACACCCAAACTACAAAGACTGGTCTTCAAATATATATTGGGCTGGTAACATTGTTAACTCAACGAGGTTAATGTATGGGTATGCTCCGGCTGAAATTGCCTTTGGAATACCTCCAAAGATCGACCAAGAGAACTTTAGCAATCTATTGAAAGATTTCAACAATGATACAATGTCACGAAAACCCCAAGGTTATACTGAACAGGAGGAAGTCCATCTAGCTATGCACAATATTGAAAGAACGAAGATAGCTCGCCAGAAAACAATGGATGCTCGAGAAAGAATTAGAGAAATGTTGAAATTAACAAGAAAAGGAAAAGAAAGAGACGTCCAGTTCGAGAAAGGTGAATTAGTCTATAAATGGAGACAGAAAACAAAGAAGTCTGAACCTACATGGGATGGACCCTATCGAATCTGTGGTGTCGTGGGAAAACACACTTATCTTTTACGAGGTCTTAATGGTGAAACTAATGACAAAACCTTCCATGGTTCTAAATTAAAACCAGCTTATTCACACGAAGGATCTGCTATTAGAACAGCCGCTGAATTCACAAGAGTTTATTCAGATAAAGAGAGAGACTATTTTATTAACACATTTGAAGATGTTATTACTGATCTTAATCGACAGGCTGCCAGAAGTTGATAGAAGCAGCCGATACTTGTATTGATTGACCATAATGTTACCCGACATATTACGTAACCTGAAGTTGACATCTTACAAGTAAAGCGTCGTCGACAATAAAAAGAGAATGAAAATTTTATATACACTTTATATACAATACATAAAGAAATACAGGAATTTTACGTTAATTATATATACTACTAGTTTATTACTTAGTTGGTATATTGTAATTTGTAAATCCTTATCAAACATCGCGAATCAATCAATACAGGGGGTGTGAATAAAGCTTTAACTTTATAATCTTGACAGATTTAGCCACTATAAAAGGCTTTCTGATATGTAAAACAACAAAATATAGCAAAAGAGATTTCCTCTGAGTCCAGGGAGCAATTACAGAGCAAAATGCTAAAATATTTCATCTAATATTAGTGAAGGTCTTGCAAATCTCGGAGAGTCAGATGAGAACCTTGAATTAAAGCAGCAGAACCTCAGAAGGAGGAAAGACATAATCTCGTAATATAGTATCAGATTACTTACAAGATATTATGGTTTTCAAACTGATCGGTTTCTCAATTTCGACAGACTTAATGAGGAAAAGGTTGAGTCGTCTAAGACAATGAGGATACGAATGTGTGTGTAACTTTTCAAGTATGGATACATGGATAGATATTTTTGAGAACAAGAAATCATGGAAAAACGTTTGTAATCCATTGGCGATTATGGAATGGCCCTCAGATGGAAACATATTCCTCCTCATCTGTTATCGTTGAGAATACCGTAGTTTGCTACCGAAAGAATCAGACACATTTAGAATATTCCATTTCATATTTTCTTCGATCGGACCGGCTCGGATAAGATCCCGTGTTACCTAATGAAGGGAGAATTTCAGCCTGGACTCCAATTGTATAAATACTTCTATATAACGGGGACTCAACCTCCACTCAATGGCCACTTTTCCACTCAATTGAACAATTTAAACAACAAAAATAAGCAGCAAATATGTCCCTACCAAATACAATGCAAGCAGTCGTCATCGAAGGTGACAAACCAGTTCTAAGATCTGGTGTTCCCCTACCAGAATTGGAAGAAGGTTTCGTCCTAGTGAAAACAAAGGCGGTCGCTGGTAACCCTACCGATTGGAAACACGTAGCATACGGTATTGGTCCACAAGGTTCTATCATTGGTTGTGATATTGCCGGTGAAATTGTCAAATTGGGTCCTAACGTGGATGCTAACGAATTCCACATTGGTGATAAGTTGTTTGGTTTTGTCCATGGTGGGTCTGTCAGATACCCAACTAATGGTGCATTTGCTGAATATGCAGCTATGGATTCTAAGACTTCCTATAGAGCTCCAAAAGATATGAAGAATGCCACTGGAGACAGAGTGGAAGAAGGCAAATGTACTACTTACGAAGATGTAGCAAGTTTACCTGTTTCTTTAACTACCGCTGCCGTTGCATTAACTTACAATTTTGGTTTGAAGATGGAATGGAATCCAAAGACCCCTCAAAAGGATCATCCAATCTTGCTATGGGGTGGTGCCACCGGTGTAGGTCAAATGTTTATTCAATTGGCCAAAAAATTGAACGGTTTCTCCAAGATCATTGTGGTTGCTTCAAGAAAACATGAAAAGAAATTGAAGGAATACGGTGCTGATGAATTGTTCGATTACCATGATGCTGATGTCATTCAACAAATCAAATCCAAATATAATAATATTCAAACATTAGTGGATTGTGTTTCAAACGAAACTACAATTCAACAAACTTATAAATGTGCTGCTGAAAAATTGCCTTCAACTGTCTTACAATTGACTATTTTAAGTGAAAAGGACATTAAAGAGGAAGACAGAAGATCTAACGTCAAGATCACCGGTACCTTGTTGTATTTATCAGGTGGTCATGACGTTCCTTTCGGTTCAATGACTTTACCAGCTTCTCAAGAGTATAGAGAAGCCACTATTAAAGCTGTTAAATTTGTTACTCCAAAGATCTTGAATGGTGAAATTCATCATATTCCAATTAAGATTTACAAGAATGGGTTAAGGGATGTTCCTCAATTGACTGATGATATTAAGAACAATAGAAATTCTGGGGAAAAATTAGTTGCCACCCTTAATTAAATAAAGTAGCTTACCTCTCTCTTTTCATTTAACTTCATACTTATTCGCTTCATCAACTTTTAGCTTATTTAGTTGTAATAAAACTCAAAATTTAACTTTAACGTAGTTCAATCAATAATTTGTTTCTAGTTTTTACAGTAAATATTATGTACTTTTTCATGAAGATAAACAAATTATAGACTCCAAAAAATTATGTGGTACTTAGAGAGGGTCGTTAGTATCGAGGTTGTTGAGTCGTAAAAAACAGCATATTTTTTCCAAGTTCTTTATAAAATAACCATCTTGGTAGGGAGTTAAACTGACTAAATTTGGCAAAAAATATATTTTAGGATATATTTATTTGTTTTAGTTGTCTTCAAAATTACATTATAGAGCATAATTTGCTTTCTATCACACCGAAACATACAAAAAATCCCCCCCCCCTTGAAATTAATTATTATTAATTTGGAGTCACCAGTTCTCGAAGGAGTACCACCCAACCCCTTCCCTTTTCCAAATTCAAATGTTAATTGATTGTTTGAAGCATTTTGACTGTTTGACATAGCAAGCATTACCCCACCAGAAATTTTCAAAGGCAAAAAGAAAAAAAAAGAAAATCGCCGAAGATCATCTTCGAGCTAATTGTATTCAAAATTCTGTAAAACTGTATCTTGACAATTAACATCTTCGTTAAGACACATTTTCCCCTTCTTTTATATATTCTTGGTATTTCCTTGTATTTGGAATCAATCCTACAAATCAACTCAATTTACAAAGCACAAAAATGTCTGAAACTATTGAAGGTAACGTCAAGATCGACAGATTGACCCCAGGTGATGGGAAGACTTTCCCAAAGGTTGGTGATTTAGTCACCATCCACTACACTGGTACTTTAGAAAATGGTCAAAAGTTTGACTCTTCTCTTGACAGAGGCTCTCCATTCCAATGTAACATTGGTGTTGGTCAAGTCATTAAAGGTTGGGATGCTGCCATTCCAAAATTGTCTGTCGGTGAAAAGGCTAGATTGACTATTCCAGGTGCTTACGCTTACGGTGAACGTGGTTTCCCAGGTTTGATCCCACCAATGGCTACTTTGATCTTCGATGTCGAATTATTGAAGGTTAACTAAGTTACTTGATCTTCACATCAACTCGCTTTTTTAATTCTATATAATCCTTTAGAAATCAATCAATCAATATATGCTGATTAGTTTAGATTATAAACCAAAATAATAGTAAAGTTCTATTCTATAAATTAAATTGTCATTGTCTTCATTTTTTGTTACGCAACCGACTAGAAACCCGCCTAGGTGGCTCAGTATGCTTTTCATATTTCCTTTTCTTCCTCTTGGGAGAAGTGTCTATCTCCGCCAATGACGTATTTGCAGAAGAATGTCTCGTCCTTCTCCCAATGGGTTCTTCTTTTAAGATAGACGACCGACGTCCTCTTTTCTTTGGAGTTTTTTCCTCTTCAGGTTCTTTTCTATTAGTTTCAACAATAGGTGCTTCCTCTTCCTCCCCCTCTTCTTCCTCCTCCTCCTCTTCTGCATTGTCTCTAGTCCCCTCTTCCTCCTTTTCGTTTTCCTCTGTCTCTTCCTCCTTCGTCACCAAAGTGTCCTTTTCATGATCATCCTCTTCTTCATCGTTTTCAACCTCTTTTTGTTCAACTCCGATGACCTCGACATCTTCTTGCTCAACTCTAGTTCTACTTGTATCACCTCTATTATCTGAGTCGTTTTCGGTTTGTTTGATTTCCTTTGCAGCATTTTTAACCTCTTCGTCTAATACAGGTGCCGCAGGCTTATGGATACGTACCGATTTTCGTATACGTGGCCCGGTTCTCTTCAATTCAGTGGAAGAAGTCGTAGAACTTTTCTCATCACTAGTTGATACCACTTCGGAAAGTTCCTTAGTGGTTTCTTTCCCTTCACTGGTTGTCGGCAGTTCAGCGGTCGTTTCAATAGACCCTTCTAGCTTGGGTGTTCCCTGTATTATCTTAAGCTCTTGCTCATTCTCTTGTTCATTATCTCCCTCTGATATGGCTCCCTTCTTTGCATTAGCTAATATTAGTTCTCCATATTCACCCCATGGTAGAGCAAAATCTCGAGTTTGACGTTGCATTTTGTATCTTAATTTAAGGAGAGCCATGTCTTCTTCATTTGAACCACTATCACCTTCATGATACTCCTCATCTATGTTACTGTTATGATTGATATCATTGAGTATTCCTCCACCTTCCCCGGGCCTTTCTTCCATCGGATCATTATTAGTGGAGGTAACTTTTTCGTCAGGAATATTATTTTCCATTGCATCAAGCTCTTTCAAATTGTAATATCGACTCAATCTGTCCCATATATCCTGGGCAGTAAATAGTTTCCCTACTTTCACATGCTCCTTTTGTAATAACGTCACTGGATACTTATCTGGGCGATTCATTCTCTCTACAATACAAATCATATTAAAATGCTTATGAATCCCCGCTGGCTTAAATTCGGAAATCCATCTAAATAGACGGATCTCATCCACAATGGTCCAATCGACAGCCATACCGTTTTGTCCTTGCGCTTACGGTCTTCAACTAAATAAGCACCTTTTCTAAATTTTTCAGTTTTATTATTTATTAACATTAAAGGTAAACATCGGCAGAATTTCCATCGTTCTCAACGATCGAAAATCAAATATAATAACTTAAAGGTATAAGAACAATGAAGCGATAAACTTCCCCTTCTAGAAAAAACCCAAGTGCCAATCGTCCTTTAACCAAACCATGCCAAGAAAGGCCACATTACTGAACTCACTGTCTAGGGGTCGAATTCGTACCTCCTATAACAAATATAACTTCTTCAATCTCTACAAGAAGAGTAAAGTGGACTTCAAATCTAAAACGTTATTTCAACAGAAATGGACTGCCAAACAAGAAACAAGAGCGTACCACGGAGAACATATTACTGAAGGCCGCTGGCAACAGTTTTTTGATCCAAAATTGGCTTCTGTGGCACAATTGGATGCATCATTGAGGAGATCTGCCTCGAGCAAACCCTTAAGTCCAACACCGTTCCTTTTACAGACCTATGCTGTCCTTGAGAAAAGACTGGATTTTGCATTATTTAGAGCTATGTTTGCATCCTCTGTAAGGCAGGCCAGACAGTTCATTTTACATGGATATGTTAAAGTTAACGGTGTTGTTATTAAACATCCAGGGATGACTTTGAAGCCCGGAGATTTATTTAGTGTTAAACCTGCTAAAGTGCTACAAGCTATGGGTGCGAAGAAACTGAGCTTATTGGAGGCCTTGAAAGTGGATAAGAAACAAGTGGTATTATGGAATAAATATGTAAAGGAGGCCAAAGAAAATTCAAGGGAAGTATGGAATAAGAAGATGGAAAAGTTTAAAGACCTCGATGAAAATGATCCTAAGAAGATTAAATTTATGGAGTTTTTGAAAATGTATAATAAGAGTTTAGAAAGTGCTCAATACAATGATTTGAAAAATTGTTCACCTGAATATTTCTTGAATGGAATAATCTCTATTATTGCCAAAGAGGGTAGCAACACATTATCTGCCAAAAATTTTGAAAGCATAGTGGAGAAGGACATAAAGTTATCCCAAGAAGTATTTAAATGCTATCAAGACTTATTGAAATTGGATGAGCTAGCCTATGAGCAATTGAAGGAAAAGAAACCTGCTGAATTGAAAGAACTCGCTCATAAGTTAATGTCACCTTCAAAAAATAATAAAGAAGCATTGAGTGAGAGTTCTAAAAAATCTATAAGGACAGCTTTGCATCAATTATCTACGCTAACGAAACAATATGAAACGGCCATTATCGAACATTACAAGACTATAAAGGCAAGCGAAAATACATCAACAATCCCGTTTGATCCTCAATGGGCTCAAAGATTACAATATCATGATGCTATAAAGATTGAAGAATTACAAGAGGATGAGAAGAAAGCACAACAGGCGATAAATTTACCATGGCAAAGGCACGTGTTTGGACGCCAGGAACCATCCAAACCATATTTTACGCCATGGAAACCAAGACCTTTCTTGGCACCTTTAGCTATATTGCCTCATCATTTAGAAATTTCATTCAAGACATGTAATGCTGTCTACTTGAGAGATCCAGTGGCACGTCCTGGTCATTCTGAAGTGATTTCTCCATTTGATATCCCTATTCATGAAAGAGCTTATATGTATTATATCAGGAAGGGAAAATAAACAGCTCCTTATAATGGAGATGGGACGAAATATATCTATATATCTGTAAATACTTATTCAAAAATCCAAATACGAATTCTTTCCTCTTAACGAGATCATCAGTGTACAAAGTTCATTCTATTAGTTAATTTAGAATTTAACCAGCATGTTCGAAAACAGTAGATTGTAATTTTCCATCACCAAACGTATGCTTCAATTGTTCAGGAATTGGGAACTCCACATAATCTTCATCCTCACCAACAGGTAAGTTAACATTAATGGCCGTGGAGCATGAAGTATAAATTTCGGTATTCAAAGAATCCTTAGAAAGGTAAATATTACCACCATCAGATTTATCAATGGATATTTGAGGTAACGATTCAGTAACTTGGATACCAAATTTGTTAGATTTGATAATATCCAGCCCTGAGATACTTGAATCCAAGACTATGCTACATGATTCGGTCTCACTAAACGTAATGGCATTAACCTTCCCCTTAATTTGGACCATAACTTTAGTACATTTCCCAATGAAAACAGAGTGATCTTTTTCTGCTTCGACGACAATTGGTTCATCTTCGTTTTCAAAATTTTCCACAAACCATTTGTTGCCAAGTAATTCCTTTCTAGCAGGTTTCTTAGTCTTTAAAGTTGTTGGTTTCTTTGGGATTTTTGGAGCAGTAGAAGAAGAAGGAGCCACCGAGGAACTTGCACGTAAGGCGGGATTCTTATGTGTTTGTTGTGATTTGTCTACTTTCTTCAAACCCTTGGTTATGTTTTCACCTTGGTTTAGCTCAGCAAAAACAGCCCCAATGCCTCCAGTATTTTCAGGCTCCTCCTTGGTTTCAAAGACTGAAGCTGGTGGAGGTGGAGGAGGTGGAGGAGGAGCACCAGCACCACCAGCTGGAGCAGATGTGGCAGGTGTGGAAGCTAAATCCTTTATGGCATCCTTAAACTCAATACCGTTATCATTCCACTTAAGGCCTGTAGTTTGATATTCTTTCACATAAGCTTTCAAATCATCAAATAAGGCTAAAAAACTCTTCACCCATTCAACTGAATTAGGATCAGTTTCCTTGAAATCCTTTAGAACTCTATTAGTCCAGAATTGAGCTGCATCTTTAAAATCGGTAATCAGAGATACAGGAGTTTCCACGGCAATCCATGAAAATAATGGGGCACCTTCAGTGATAGAGTTCAAATATGCAGAATACTTACTTTGACGGTTCTTATCCTTCAATTCATTGATGTCTAGGATAGTAGCACTAATTGGTTTCACAGAATCACTGAATGCAGTAGATGAGAAATCAGGCTTTTTTGATTTGCTTGCCACCTTAATCAATTTTAGTTGGAAGTCGAAAGCCGATTTAAACAATTTCATGGATTCAAAGACTACTGGATCGATCTTTTCTGACAATTCGACAACTGGATTAACACTTGTAGTTACAAAGGCTTCGAATTGCGAGACAGCCTTTGGTTGTTCCTCCTCATTAGATGACACGGTGGAAGCAGTAGCAGAGATTGCTGGTTGCGAAGATGATTCATTTTTATTCTTGTGTTCAGACTCTGATGCCACTGACTTGGTATCAGCTTTTGTAGCTTCAGCTATCTTTGAATGCAAATAACCTTCCTGGTAAATGGTAACATCTTCCAATCTGGCGGTAGCCACCTCTAATCTCTTCAATAATTTGACGAGATTGTAACCCTGGGTGTTAAATTTTGCTGCTTCAGACATGGATTAATATGTTGTTTCCTGTATGATTGATGCTCAATTGCTCTAATATTGTATATATAAGGAACTTCAGTAATATTGTTGCTAAGAGATCTGATTCCCCTATAAGAATACTCATTGTAAACACCAACAGTTCAATACCGTTACCCTCCTTGGGCCGGGTGACCAACAATTAAAGATGTCGGGTAATCAATTAATTGTCCGATGAAATTGTTAAGAGTGGAAAGTCCCTTTTTCTATCAAGTATTTATGATGTTATAGTGCTACTATTTATCAACAAAAAGGTTAATTGCTGGTTGAGCAGAAACATTTCTTGTGCAATGACCCCCTACAATATCTGTTTCTTCTTGTGTTTCTATCATGAAATTGCTCAATCAATGTCAAGTTCCTCCCTCCTATACTGCTCAAAAGATTGTTGGTCAGCCAAACATTTGTAAAGGTTGTAATTTATTTATTGGTTTTGTTTAAAAGGGTATCTTTAATATATCTACTGTTATTCTCACTTAATTATTGATCTCTTTTTGTTAACCTTGTTGCTGCCCCATGAGTTTGTTCTACTAAACCTGGCAACAAATTTACAAAGTATGAGAATACTGAGTTGGATTTCAAAGATAATCATGGGGAAACAAATATTCTTTGTGGTAATGAGGGCAGGTAAGTTAAGGTGGAGAATACGCAAAAGGAAGAGAAAATACTTTTACCAACAATGTGGTTCATCGGTGTATTGAATATTTCGGCAAATAGAATCTACCCTTCCCTGGTAATATGTACTAAGTTCCCAGAAAGAACCTCATTTCGTGGCTCAGCTGTATTTAGCATCTTGGGCACCTAGTAAATTAGATGATAAATGGCCCACTTTTTTTTGTTACCATATTTATTTATCAACTGCATTACCCTGAGGAAAACTGTGTCAGTGTCAATTGAGCTATTTCTAAATAACCGCCGAGCTTGACGTAACAAAAACAGATCATATATAGGTAGACACACACTGCTTAAGACGTCGTTCTGTTTTAAATATTAAATAAAACAGTATTGAAAAACTATAGCTAGATTAGGAGTAAAAAAATGGAGTTAACAAGTTTTTTCAAGAATGAATTCTTTCATCCCAATGAAAATACAGAGGTTAAGCAGTATAATGCAGGCTGGGAACAATTAAAACAAAGAGGTAAGCACTCTTTGGATCCAAAATCTGAAAGTGATGAGAAAAATGCGGGTGGTATTTTTTCTAAGTGGGATGATCCATGGGGTGTGCCACCTAAAGCTTTTGTTTCTACTCTTTGCGGCGAAGACAATGAGAAAGTAACAACAAAAAAGAATTCTCTCTTAGCTAGATCCCTTCTAAAGAGAAAAGAGCTTGTGTCTCCGCAACCCTATGATAAGTGGTATATTAAACCTAAAAATTCAAATTTGAAGTATAATGGGAACAGCTTAACCTTTAAGAACGGAATGCAAATACGCAATGGTAATTCTGCTATGAATATAAGAAAGATTGGGCCTCAACAGAGGCAATTCAACTCATCAGAAAACCCATTCCTTAGAAATGTATCTAAAAAAAATATTTTCTATCATAGAATTGATAGGACTTATAATGTACCCTATATTCAAACTAACAAGAGCAATAATACTCCGTACAGAGGTAATAGAGTATTAAAAAAGAACATCGGATATCAATTCAAATTTAAACATGACACATCTTTTGAAACAAAAGAAACCAAGAAAAACTATGGATCATATTTTATATCATCTAACAAAACTAATCATACAAAACAATATCTCCAGTTGGCAAATAGTCGCCAGTGTCTCCTAATGATTCTTCATCTTTAAGAATTCTTGTATTAAACAATTTGACATTAGATATCGATCATGATAATTTAAAAAATATCATACAAGATTTAACACACACAACCATCTCCAAGTTACGAGTAAGAAATTTACCCACTGGGATATCAACGGCAAATGTTTGGTTAAGTGATCAATCTTCAGAAGAATTGGAAAGAGTACAAAAATTCTTCCAAGGATCACGCTTTGATGGAAACCCCATACAAGTTTTAATAAATTCAGACCCATCTGTTATCCTTAATTATTGAAAATAGAGGTGCAAACGTATCATTTTTTTCATTCAAATTTTATAGACCATGTTTATGCTACCTAATATTAGCATTACATTATTATGTCCGTAGACTTTCACAACTCATGAAACAGTCACTTTTTAACAATCTTCCTTCTCTCTTCATCAGTTGAATCTGCTATCCGTTTTCGTATCTCAGCCTTCTGAGCCATCTTCTTGATCATGCTTACTCTCAACATTTGGCTGCTAGTTAGGCCCTGCTGATTCAATGCCGTGTACTCTAATAGACCTGAGTGTCCCTGGATGGAATTATATATATCTCGCTGAACATTGGTGAGCCATTCCTCCTTTGTTGTATTTTCATCACCTAGACTTAGATGTTTTTGCTTTAGAGTTTGATAGACGTGCTGTTGTCTTTGTTTGTCGGACTGTATCAAAGTTAGTAAAATGTATTCTTATACAAATATGCACATGTTATTTGTTAATTCTGCAACATACCATTTATAATTACTGTCACTTTTTTGGTTTATCTCTTATTTGAACTTCATTATTAAATGGTCTGCAAGCCTTAACGTTAATGTTAATAAAATAAGTCTCAACAGAACCGGGTGACGCTAGAATTTTGAAATTTAATTAATACCAAGAAACCGAAGTTGAAATAATATCAGATTGATGATTGCTAAACACAAGAAATAATTGAATTATCAAACAACCAATACACTTTACATTCAAGAAAACATGGCAGAAACCGTTTCAATCCTTGATAGATTGAATACGCTTGCCAAGAAAACACCTGTAAATAACAGATCCATCTTCACCAAAGATGTGGTCAACCACTGGGATTCAAGCAATCGAGTTTTATACTCCCAATTTCAAGCACTTGAATCTGATGAAGAAAGAGAGAAATGGCTTAAGCGTTTTTTTATAGAATTATTCCAAATACTATTACAAGAAAACACACCAGAAAGAAACAATTTCCCGATTGTTGCGATTGCTACTTTCATCAATGACATTTCTAAATTAACTCCAACTGCATCAAAAATTCCGACGAAATCATTAATGGGAAAGATGTTTATTGCCGCATCCCTTGTTGTTCCGTCCTTAACTATTGATAGATCAGACGATCTGCTAACTCTCACTAAGGCAATTCCAAATATTCATGAAGAAGTCTTTAAATTCAGTTGGATATCTACCAAGTTAACAATAAAACCCCAAACTACACTGTTAAGACACCTGATGAAGAAATCAAAATATGAATTAAAGAAATTCAACCTGTTTTTTGAAAATTCAGTTGGTTATTCTCAATTATCAATACTTTTCTTTACAGCATATTCTGATCAAGATCGATTACAAAAATTAGAGTTTTATTTGGAACAAATGTATTCCATTATCGGACAATACTCCTTAGATTCAATGAGATGTCTGGATTTGTTTCTATTGATCTCTAACGAATATGTCACTGAACATTATCATTTTATGCTGAAATTCTTACAATTATCTGATTACTGGCCATTAGAAGGTAGGCTAGAAAATATAATAGCGTCAAATCTGATTGCCTTCTTCTTGGTTGAAGGTGAAAAGAAATACAAGAAAGGAGCTGAAAACGATCAGAAGTCGAGCACGTATTTGGATATGTGCTGTATACTGATCAAGAATGGATTTATTAATTTCAATACCCTTTGGAATAACTTAGGTCCAACTATTGAAGAATTAGAAACATCTTTAGATGATTTTGAAAAACACTTAGAGGAAGAATCTATGAAAGGGATTGAAAATCCACTGGCTATGGCTGCTGCATTGTCAATGAAAGATGATGATTACGACCCAAGACATGATCCTGAACAAACAAAGACTGAAAGCGAAGAACAGAAGAAGAGTGAAGTACAGAAGGAGTCCAAACAAAACACTAAAGCGGAAGAAAATATTCTCAAGGTCATAAATAGCGGAAAGATTAAACTTTTGAAGAGAGTGCTGGTCCACGGTTATTTACAACCAATTATTCCAATTTTACAAAGATACCCAAGGATAATACACATAGATGATGAACTTCCCAGATTAGTCTCAAGAATATTATCTCAAATGATCTTACCATTATACAATAAGACAAAGTTCGGAAACTTATCTTCTTCACCCTTAAGTAACAGCTCTCGTGTAACAAGGATTGACAATGAATTGCTTTCTACTAAACCTAGATTGATTGATGAACTTAGAACTCATGATCCATTTCAAGAATTTGAATTCAATACAGTTTTCACTTTTTACTATCCTGAATGGAAAGATGGTATATCAGATGTGGAAACTATTGAAGATCTAATTAAGAGGAGTCATGAATTATTTACCTTAGTAGGTCCTTCCTTAGCGAAAGATCCACAGTTCATAGCAAAAATATGCCGTATTGGAATTTTTGATATCAATGAGGATGGATCTTCGACAGAAGTTATTGCTAAATGGATCGATTATGCTAGAAAATTTCTATTTCCTACCATTCCGGTTTTAGGTATTAATCCCATTGCTGCCACTGAAATATATGAATTGATGAAATATTTCCCGTTTGAGAGAAGATATTTCATGTATAATGAAATGATAACAAAATTGTCACAAGACTCTTTAATCATCAAGGTTGGTTTTAATAAAGCTGAAAGAGATGCTAAAAATATCTTGAAGGCATTGAGTACAGATACAGTTGACAAGGAGGCAAGGAATTTGTCAAAATTGATTTCCACGAACCCTTTGGCTACTCTAGTTCATACCGTAAAACAAATTGAAAATTATGATAAGGTTTCTGAATTGGTCGTTATAACAACCAAATTTTTTAATGATTTCGCCTACGATGTTCTTCAGTATGTGTTATTATTAAGGCTAACTCATCCAAGAAATGCAGTACAAGAGGATGGTGTCAACCAAGCAATGTGGGTCCAGCGTTTATCTGTATTTATCGCCGGTCTAGCAAAACGATGTCCCAAGATGGACCTAACGAATATTGTTACCTATCTCGTGAAGACGCTGCACGCAGGTAATGTGATTGCAGTCTCCATTTTAAAGGAGTTAATCGTAACAGTTGGTGGTGTAAGAGATTTTAATGAAGTCAATAAAAAACAATTGATAATGCTAAACTCAGGGAACCAAGTCAAACGTGGTGGTAGAAAATTAATATTTGATTTCAGGGATGATAATGTTGAGTTAGCTTCAAATTTACTCTCTTTGTTCGTTGCTCAAGATTCCATCTCTGAGATAATTTTGTTGTTATATAATTTGAATCTGGAAGTTAACACAGGGACATCTCATTATAAGATTCTGTCATCAAGATGTGATGAAATGAATACGCTCTTATGGTCATTTATTGAGTTAATTAAATTCTGTTTGACTAACGAGGACTTCGAAAAGAATATCCTGCCATTTGATGTATTTATTAATGAATTCCATATGTCTTCCGCGTGGGTATTCCACATTTGGAGAGATTATTTTGATAGTCAATATAGGAAATTGGAAGAATCTCCCGAGAAAGAAAGGGATACAAAAATTAACATTCAGCACATGGATAAAGTACTTAATGGAACTCAATATACAGGTGTCAACTTCGAACAATTGTCAAAGGATTTGTTTATCACATTCTGGAGATTATCGCTATATGATATTCATTTTGACAAAGGATTATATGATGAGAATAAGGTTTCCCTGGAAAATGAAATTTCCCCAACTCTATCTTCTAGAAAGAGGCATACCCTAAAAAACCAAATTAAAGAAACATTCGTTGATCGTATCTCACATCAAAGAACTTTTAATAAGACAATTCAAATGCTAAGTGATAAATCAAAGATTTGGTACGAGAACTTTGATAATTCTGAAATTATAGCGTTTTTGCAAGCATGCATTATTCCAAGGGCGTTATTCACTCCATCTGACGCTCTCTATGCTTCGTATTTCTTACTTCAGGTCTTTCCATTAGATCAGTTAATGAAAATATATGAAATACTGTTCGGTTCTAGGATTTTATCGAATTTATTGTTTAGTTGCACTAGCTTTGAAGCCAGTAACTTGGGGATGTTTTTTGCAAACATATTTGAATCAATGGAGCAAACGAGACAAACGCAAGATTTACCTTCAGAATATAGAATCAAAATATATGAATGGTATAGCAGTTTAACGGAGCAATTGTGTGAATTATTAGGTGAGAAAAATTACATGTCCATTAGAAATGGTATTGAATTCATGAAACAAACATCTGCCATATTTCCAATCGTTGACTCACATGTTACGGTTGTTATTGGTAGTTTGGAGAAGAATTTAGTTGACGAGGAGCGTGAAGATATAAAGCTTCCAAGTAACGCCCTCTTAGGCCATTTAAAGGCTCGTCTCAGGAAAAATGTGGTCAAGGACGAAGATATGATCCAATTAAGTGAGCATGAATTAAAACTCAAGCAATTGCATGATTCTGAACTCCAGGAGATTAAAGATTACGAAACATTAGTTGCTAATGAGAAAAAACAAGTTGAATTAAGGAAACAAATAGAACAGCATAAACTCAATAGAAAGGCTGCCGAAGAAGTTCAACCTCAAAGTGATAACGAGAGAAATGAAAATATGGATGACGAAGCTAAAAACTTTGACTGGCCACTAGGTAAAGTTTTGAAGTATATTGATGGAGTTTGCTACGATCTTAACAACGGGCTGCTATCTAGAGCCACTGAAGTTATTGATGATAAAGTTGAGCAAGACAAGTTGCAGCAATTAATGAAACAAGACATTTCAAATGCTGAATTTAGGGTGGCAGTTTACGACTGTTTCAAAAGATATTTTGTTTCTTTAGTCAAATGGCCTAACAATCCTGAATTTACCGAGAAATTAGCCAACTTGAAGCAAACGTCACAACATATAGTCCGTGACATGGATACTGCCTCAGCAGATTTATACTCAGATTCCACGGCAGCATCGTCCAATAGAACCAGCAGATATAATGTATCTGATGCCTCGAAGGAGAAGGAGCCTCCAAAATCATACAGAACTAAGTATGCAGGCGATAGAGATTCTAAGAAAGATGGATCTAAAAGCCCAAGGGGATATCAAAGAGAACCAAGGACAGTACCCAAAGAACCTGTGTCATTCAAGAGCACCCAACCAGGTGGCACTTTGGACAGAACGAAGACTCAACAAAATAGAACATCAGGCCAGGGACAAGGAAGAACGTTTGCCCCAGAAAAGAGAGATAGAACAAGTAGAGAATCTACCAGGGCAACCGATTATTCTCGTCCTAGGAATATTCCAGAGAAGCCGTCACGCGACTCATTCAAGAATCCAAATGATATAGCTCCACGTCAAATGAGAAGCTTTGGAAGGGAATCAAAGAAGCATAACACTCCTCCTCCTTTTGATGATAGGGGTGCGAAGAGATATAAGCAAGAAGAGCGTGGTAGTAGAGAGTCACAATACAGAAACGCTCCTAGAGATAGTTTAAAGGATAGTTCTAGGTATAACAGGCCTGGTCAGGACAGCGGTGGAAATAGCAATAAAAAAAAAGATGACACACCAAGACTACCACAAGGACCGAAAGGTGCAGGCTCTGGGCCCAGTAGTAGGTACCAAAGGTGAACCTTGTAACATATACATACGTATAATCTAAGAAAATACTTATGTGTATAATTGCTTATGTAATATTTCTTTGTTTTGGTTTAGCGCACAGAAAAACAGAAAAATGTGTGTGTATTGACAAAATTGTATGAAGTAGATCAGCGTTAAATCGTGGAGGAAAGGACTCAGAGCAATATGGAGATGAGTGAGGAAGTCTGGTCAGGAAGTCAAGGTACCCTCTGCGTGTACGTAAGTAAGGCGAAAGATTTGCCTAATTTGATTAAATTGGATAAACAAAATGTAATGTTACGATTAAGGATTGCACATATGACTAGAGAGAGTGACACCTTGTTCAGAGCAGGACAGAACCCTGTTTTTAATTATCTCGAGAAGTTTGATGTAACACCTGATGTTAAGCCGATAATGAATGTTGAGGTTTATTGTGATAGGAAGAAGAAAGCACCGTTACCCATTGGGAAATGTGAAATTGATTTACTGAATGGTATAAGAGCTGATCCAAAGGAGGGGTATTGTACCTGGTATGAATTAAAAAGGGACAGGGACGAATTTGCAGGTATGATATTTATCGAATTGACATTCACCCCTAAACTGAATCAAAGCTACAGAGAGAGAACAGATAGTGGATTTGAGCGATTGGATGCCTCCATTGCAAGTAGACCCATACCACCCTTACCTAATGAAATTCCAGATCTACCACCAAGTCCTTATCAGCATTCAGTGAATGGTAGTGGCGGTTATATGCATGCATCTGAGATGCGACAAGTTACACCTTCAGTAAGAAATAGTTATAATGGGGAACCATTAAATGAATTAGACTATACCCCATCGAGAACTTTAAACGGTGCTGCAAATTTTACCTCTTCAGTCGATACGAATGAAACTACTTTCTCGCAGGCAACCAGTGATACCGTAGTCACCGCTGAATCAGATACCAAATTCCATTTTGCAAATTTAAGAAAGCTGAAAGAGAAGATTAATATCTTTAAGAATCCCAGTAATTCTGTCGCCAATGAATCTAAAGAATCGCCAGTTGATATTGAAGCGTTACAGAAGGCAATTGGAGTAGCTTCGCTCAGTGAGGATGACGATAGTGAGGATGGACGAGTCCATTACAATGAAACTACGCGATCATCATCTAAGGTATCTTCCGATGTATGCACGAGGGCGTCCAGTCGTAGAGACAGTAATATGAGTATACAACCGCCTTTGCCACCCTTACCAGAAGGAAATTTCCAAAGTGGATCCAGATCACCAACATCGCGGAGAACTTCAATACCTAGAATGGGTGTCCATAATTACAGCCCGACAAGATTACAGTCAAATTCCACATCATTATCTCCCCAACTTCCCATGTTGCCGACTTCACCATATTCCAGACGAAATTCTGCATCGCCAACAAGGAGGAGAATACCTCCGAATATGTAAAGACTTTGTAACAATAGATACGCCTAATTAAAAAAAAAATATTTTATTGACGAGTTCTTAAATAGTTTAGTTATTTTACAGTATATGCTATGGTGTAATGCGACGTGTGGCTGTGCTGTGGTTTGAAGCGATTAAAATGCTGGTTCATCTCCATAATCATCTTGGTCACCATATTCATCATCATCCCCATCGTCGAAATATTTTTCTGCATTATAATCGTCATCTTCGTCTTCATCATCAAATTCGTCATCAATATTCTCGTCTGTAGCTGCAACGGTTGTAGTCTTCTTCTCTGAATTTTCATCGTCTTCATCAACGTCTTCAGCCAACTCTTTCAGTTTCTCCAGCATCGATAATCCAGCTTTTTCGTCTTGAATACTACCAGTAAATATATCGTCTTTATTACTAAACTTGGAAATTGTTAATAGTTTCTTCTTGTTAATACCCATAACTGAATACAATTCCTTAGGAAATATCTCTAAATGGTAAGGATGATCATCAATGGAAGTGGTAATCTTTCTCTTCTTTAAATATTTATCTGAATACCTTTGGATACCATCATTCAACCCATCTTCAGTCACTTCCTCTTTGAAAATCCTATTCTTTCTCTTAGAATGTTTCTTCTCGTCATAATCACCATCGTCAACCTCATCTTCCTTTAGATCATCAGGCAAGGGCATCGATCCAGTATAAAACGGGCTATCCTTCATGGTCTGAACAAATTTAATGTATGTAACTGCACGAGCTCTTTCCAAGGGAGTAATAGGGTTGTTCACTGGTAATTGAATACTGGGGAACTCAGTAATATGATTGACACCAACGTCACCATAACCTAGACCGAAGGGCAATGTCTTCATGTAACTATTGCCTCCTGCGGCACCACCACGACCTCCAAAACGACTCATATAGATTTATAACGTTAAAAATGTGTTTAATAGGTTGTAGAAGCGCACTTCTTGAATATGCTTGCTCTGTTTGGTCAACAATAATCTGATCTCTTGTTGGTGATTTTTTCTTGCAAATTTCAAGTTTCAAAAATTTTCTTTAATAAATAACATAAACATAAGTAAAGATATACTAACATCAAAGAGGTATGCAGTATATATCTATATATCCTGGTGTGGAGTGGTAAATACTTTATGATATAAGATTATAGTCGCAAGCATTGTGACCATACGATCCCTTCTCGAGTATAAGCCAGGATAGATCAGTCCTCTAACAAGTCAGCAATATCCTCATCACTGTCTTCGCCAGCAAACTTCTTCTCCTTCTTTATTTGCTCAATGGCCTTCTGTAACATCTCCTGTTGCTTCTTGACTCTCTTTCTAGTCTTGTTCCCCCAACCGAACTGGGTACTTTGAGCCATTTTCTCTGTCTCTGGATCATCCACCAGATTCTTCTTCTTGTTGTCACTTAGCATACGTTCATCGTCACGCACCTGTCTCTCTAATTGTTTTTTGGCCATTTCCCTGGCAACATAATTTCTCACAAGAAGATATCCACCGACAATAATGACCAATCTGATCCCCTTGTAAATATCAAAGTCTTCAAAGGTTTTAAGCAAAACATTCCCAACCTTATCCATTGCCGATGCCATTGTGCTGTGTTGTGTGGTATCTCTATGTCCAGTTCACTGACAATACCTGTTTTATTAACAGGTGTATACAATGGTTCATTCATTTAGTGTGTGTCATTTTAGCGATGTCTATAAAGTTTTTCCGAGAAATTTTTCAACCAACAATTATTTACCTCTTCTATTACGTTCCATGGACCACACCAGAACAACCAAATTAGTTAAAATGGCCTCTACTGAACCCTTCAAGAACGTCCTGCTGTTACCACAGACCAACCAGTTGCTAGGTCTTTACACCATCATTAGAGACAAGACCACCTCCAGATCCGACTTCATTTTCTACTCTGACAGAATCATCAGATTACTTGTGGAGGAAGGTTTAAACCATTTGCCGGTGGAACCAAAGAAGGTCGATACGCACACCAGAGAGGTGTTCGATGGTGTCTCCTTTAAAGGGAAGATTTGTGGTGTCTCTATTGTCAGGGCTGGGGAATCCATGGAACAAGGGTTAAGAGATTGTTGTAGATCCGTTCGTATTGGGAAAATTCTTATCCAAAGAGATGAAGAGACTGCATTGCCCAAGTTGTTCTATGAGAAGTTACCTGAAGATATTGCTGACAGATACGTCTTTTTGTTAGACCCTATGTTGGCTACTGGTGGCAGTGCCATCATGGCCACTGATGTATTGATTCAAAGAGGTGTTAAGCCAGAAAGAATTTTCTTTTTAAATTTAATTTGTAGCAAAGAGGGGATTGATAATTATCATGCTGCTCATCCTGATGTGAAGATCGTTACAGGTGTTATGGACAGAGGTCTAAATAAGGAAAGATATTTGGTTCCAGGTCTGGGTGATTTTGGTGATAGATACTATTGTATTTGATTGTACCTATTGCACTACGCATATTATCTGCAATATTGTGTATTTGTATTTTTAATTCTTATTCCTATTCTTATGTGTATGTGTATATATTCGAACAGTATAACTATTATTATCATTAGCGTTAGTTTCACCATTCTTTTTTTCTCTATGTACAGAGGTCTATAAAATATATATTTATGAACAATTTAAAACCCTTCTGAGCCATTAAACCCATTAAATGAAGTCAGTAGGAAGATATTATAGTACTTCTTTTTCGAAATCTCATTACAATGATTCCATGCTGAGGTTAAACGTCCATCAATACAGGATCCGCTCATGTAGAAATTGTCTGCACCAGAACCATCAAACATATGAGCGAACGCATCCTGTAAGATGGTCAACTTCAAATCATCTACTGATCCATATTCCTTATTGATATATTCTAACAAATATTCATCCTTAACTACTAATTCGTTAATCTTCAATAAAGTTTGATCAAATGGTATTAAAATGCTGGGTACTTGAGTATACTTATCCAAAAAAAATAACGCATTGGGGACAGCGTCATCACCTAAATGGACTACCGAAGATCCAACCCATGTATCTGTCTTGCTACGACATTCAGAAATGATTCTATACATCTCTTTGTAAATGGTAGGGCATGATTTAATACGGTTCAATCCGTGACCTGTTGAAGCTAATTTATATTGAGAACCATCAAATAAATCGGTATCAGCAAGATACCATAGATGAACCATCTCTCTTTGAATAATGGACCACAATGTTAGAGATTGTTGAACATAATTCCATTGTCTCTCATGATCATGAGTTAACCTGGCTCCACCTCTACCATATTGGATCCCAATAGAATACATAGCGGCAATATCTGGTTGACGGAATACTTCTAATCTTTCGAGCATTCTCATAATAGGTCTTCTGTTCATATTAACATACGCAGTATGATCACCGATGGAGTACAACACTTGACGAATGTCCTCCTTGGTGTAATGTTTGTCACTGTATTTAGAGGCTAAAGTTTCAATGGCAGTTTCCTTTTGTTTAATTAATTTTTGAATTTGTGTTCTTGACCTTCCAACTGGTGAAATATGAGCAGTAGCATAAAGAAGTAATTTATCCTTGAATAAACGCAATACTTTTTCATTGTCTCTCCCTTTTGATGTTAGAAATGATTTAACTGTATTAATCGGTTTGAATAAATGGAATTCCATGTGCTCTTCAATTTGAGGTAAACGAGAATCCATAACCATATAACATAATTTACCATAGGTATCTCTCATTCTTTCAGGATTCATAATCTTATAACGTCTACCAATTTCAAAAATATCCTGAAACCATTTAGCATTGTCACTAAAGTTCCTCATTTCTAACAATTTCTGACCAATCTTCAAATTCGAAGCAATTACCAAACCTGATAATACAGAACACATCTCCTTCAATTGAGCAACAATTCTTTTGGATTTAGAAGTGTACGATAATATGTCTACACGATCAGTATATTCAGATACTTGAAGAGCTGCCTCCAATAGTCTCAAGAGATGTCTTTCATCATAGGTCAATCTCATTGGGATAAAATTAGCACTCTCTTCGATATGTTTCAATAACTTATCATCAATGGAAGTGTCATTATTAGTTTCTATTTTTTCAACATTACGTGAATCCTCTTTTCCTTCCTGTTCCTCCTTTTCATTGATAGAGTCTTGCATTTTTTTTTGTTCTTCTTCGGTTTGTGGTAAATTTTCAGTCAGAGTATTCTCATTAGTATGTGGCTCTTCTTGAATCTTAACATATTCATGTTTACGTCTCTTCCCACCCCTGTGAATCATCTCAAAACAAATAACACAAAACCTTTCCTCACAATCATTGCAAATAATTTCAGCCTTCATATCCTTACATTCGACACATAATGATGGATCCACATCTTCAGAGTCGTCGTCAGATGCATTGTCAATGGTTCCGTCATCCACGTTCAAAGCTTCAGATTCTTCATCGCTATTATCCACGTATTCCGAGTCTAGAATTTCTTTCAATGATCTTTTAGAGGTAGACATTTTATCCAACGTACGTCGTTCTTTGTCTGGAGAGTCCATCACTATCTAACAGTAAGCTTTTTGAGATCTTGAAATTTTTCATCGCAGTACCGAACATGGACATTTAAGAACTGTAACGTGGACTTTTTACATTCAAGATAGTCGTCCCTTCAATAACGAAAAAAAGAACATTGACTCCCTCTGTACTTATACTTATCTTTTGCAATGACAGCAGAACGAAAGCCTGACCATGTGAGCAATATTAATGTAAAGAAGATAATTAAGTTGACTTTGATCTTTATCTTAATAGCTTCCTTCATACGGACTAGTCAACCCACTCTAGAACTCTCTATTAAGAAACTAAGGGGACTACTCATCAGAGGACAAGAAGAGACGGTTGCAACTTCTGGAACAACGTCCACAGATGAATTGCCACCGATATTTGATAGAACCTTAATGGACTTTGATGACTTTAACACACCTAGTAAGGGAAGATTATTTAGTTTTATTTTTCTTTGTCTCCTCCTTGTGATTCCATTTTTTATCTAAGAGGAGCAATTGCTACGGTATTAATTACTACTGCAGTTAGGTTATATTATAAAATGAAACAAGCTGCCATTGCATGGTGCGGTTATCGTTTTAGAATCATTGTTTTGAAACAACAGATTCAATTGGGCTGCACTTATTGAGGGAACCCTCTTTTTTTTTCTATGTTGTTTGCTCACGACACAGAACCTTATCTTCCTAATTCATCGTGTAATTACCTAATCCGGAAATTTACATGAAACCGTGACAATACGCATTGTCTAACCATTTTAGCGTAAAAATTTTCACAAGCAGAGAATAGCGCGTACAAGTCAGGTAAATTTCAATGATTGTTGAGGCTGCATCAACCCTGCAGGCTTCCCAACATACTAGCAGCATTACTCGACTTTCCAATGTTGTAAAATGGTCTATCTAACCATATAAAAGGTTGGAATATCAACCATGTATTTGAATAATGATATTTCCCTTTCTCATTTACTATTGTTAATGTTAATAATAAGAAACCATCAAGAAAACAAGTTTTCCAATCAACACACCTAAATACAAAAATAAAGATGCAACCAACTACTCAAGCTACTCACAAGGACAATTCTGCTGAAAAGCAAGATAACTACATTGTTAAGGGTTTATTCTGGGATCCAGCCTGTGTTATTGCTTAAGCTCAGGAGCTGAACAATTTCAAGGTTTTATTATCGGTTCTAATTATGTCATTATTCTTTGTTTTCTTCGTGTTTGAGTTTCCAACCGTCATATGACGTGGAAACATTAATTTTATATCAACTTTAATTATTTATTATATCTAAACTATGTAACAGTGATAAAATATAATACAATATTGATTTCTATCTCTAATTCTATTTCATGTATTTTCTTTGGTGCTTTCTCTTTCATTCTTAGTTCTCATGTCTTTTTCAAATTAAGAAAGAAGAATAATAATTCCTTCATATTCATTAAAATAAAATTTATCATTAAGTCGTAAAATAGTCGTTAAATATGTATATGTATATATGTCATTCATTCATTCATTCGTAAAGTTCATTCCAAGCATCATATATTTTGCTACCTGCTTTGATTAGTCTCCAGGCACCTACAACATGAGCTTTCAAATAGTGATTTTTTGTAGTATCATAAACGGTGGAAGCGTGTGGTCCCTTCCCAATAAATAAAGGTAAATTATTTGTCTCAAAAGAAGGAGCCTTTGTCGGGCAGAAAACAACTTTACCAACCCATTTATGATTTTCTGTCATTGATTTAATGCAACGTAAAGAGTCTCTAACATATCTCCGTCTCGACGTTTGTTTCGAAGTTGGAGACCATTTGTAATCATCATCACTATCAATATCGGAAGCATAATATTCATCCTCGTCACCATCATCTTCATCTTCTTCTTCCTCATCGTCATCATCCGGATATATTCCTTCCTCTTGATATACGGATTGGGCAGAATCATTAGTTGTAGGTAGGTCTTCCTCATCTTCATTTGTATCTATAAGTTCTTCACCTTCATCGGAAAATCCAATTGAAATGACGCTTTCACGTCTTATTGGCTGCTCCTGGTCACGAGCCAAATCTGTTGTTTGTGCAGTCTTGCTAATATCCTTTGTTAATGTTGCAGCGTTATTACCAGAAAAGAATTTTTGCAATTTAGATTTAAAAAATCCATTCCCTCCCGTGTCGGTTTTTGCGTTGGAATCGGACGGTAGCGTGAATATTTTCCTTATTTGATCACTTGCTGCTGTACCAGTCCTCTTTCTTCCCTTATTCTTTCTACTACTGCTTCTTCTTCTTCTCCTTCTCCTACGTGGGACGATTCTATATGTCGGAAGTTCTCTTATTTGTAAATCAAGAGAAACCGAAATACCCATATCTATATGCACGGCAGACATTATTAAAGAATCCATGTCTGTAAATTGTAAAAGGAATTGTTGAGCTTCACAACGTAACCTTAACGCAATAGGATCAGAGGTTCTTTTCCCCTTGTTCTTTGACGATAGATCAGTGGGGAAACCAACTCTTCCAAATTGTAAAGAGTAACTCTTCACGAGATTGGCATCATGCAAATATTTAGATTTGTTCCGCCTTATCAATTGGCAAATTTTCTCATTGTCCGACTTTGTGTAAGATTGGAAAGTAATATCTTCATTTCTATTATTGTTCATTCCAAATAAGGTTGAGTTCTTCCTTGGGCCAATTGTTTTCTTTAGTTGAGATTGTAAAAGTGCATCCACATCGTAAAAATTTAATTGTGTGGAATTAACTTCCATGAGTACAATCTTCCATCTTTGAGCAGCATATCTGATGGGTGCCATTGGAGATTCCCATTCTAATTTCATAGAGACTAAAGTAATTTCGTCCACTGCTGGAGAATAGCTTGGTGGTGCGGGCTGTTGAATGGTATCGTGATAAGTTTCGTATATGGGGAATGAAATTTTCCTACTTGGGTTCATGGTATCATATCTTGGAGGTTCCACTGGATATGGGTCTATATGTATTAGAAATTCATTCTCTGCATCATCGAATTCAGGAATCTTTGGAGGTTGAAATTCTTTATGTTCGTGAATTATTTTGAATTGTGGAGGTGAAGAAGAGAGATGTTCATGTAGGGAAAGAGAAGATCTACTAGATATTCTTGAGATTCCACTGTTATCGAATATGGAGCTGGAAGCATCTGAGGACGTTATGGACTTTGATTTTGTTCTACCTCCCTTGTGAGAGAGTCTTGTGGTTGATGAACCAATATTAAAACTAGAAAACATTGAGTACATTAATGTATAGTATTGCTAGAAGTTTAGTAGGTAGTGAGGCACTAACAGTAATATAAACTAAACAATATCCGCCTGTGGGATTTGGTCTTTTATATAGGAGGGACAGACTAGAGGAGGGGAATAACTAACGGTAAGTATTGACATTTGCTGAATACGGAACATTTCGAACGACACATTGCAGGCCAGGAGGCGGAGGAGTGAAGAAAGGAGAAAGGGACTGTAACGGGATCCGCTCTATCTACTCCACTCAGATTCTGAGAGCCAACTAGGCCCTCTATCGTCGGTTCGTTGGTCTCCGCAATTTGTTCGAGATTCGAGGCAAAAAAAAATGGATGTGGGGTCAAAACGTCACAAAACACCGACAAAAAAGAAACGACGGAAAATAGGGAGGGCCTTTTTTTATTTCTTTTTTTTCCACAGCCCTAGGGTTAATACAAAAACCATTAGGGTTTATTGTCCTAAATCGTGCGCGACGATCGCGTAAACAGCCCTATATCGCCTCATTAGTGTCCATCCCATCACGAGGGAGAAGAAGAAACTGGCCAACAGGAGATACGTGGTCCCACTTAATCCATATGTCAGGTACAGGCATGCCGTGACTATCTTGACCATGATACTGTACATCCGTATCAACCATTTATGGTTGTGGAATCGCACAATTCGGCGCAATAGGGGCTCCGTGTAGTAGATGACAACGTTATGGAACGTACCCAGTAATCCAAACGTTACTATATCCTCTTCATCTGTAATTCTTATGTTCATATTGGTCGGGACCAAAGTCGGGCCAACAAATCTGAAATAGAATAGTATATCCCATAGGAAATCTGATTCGGAAAATGTAATGCAATTAAATCCACTCTTGATCAAGTTATATATGGAAAATGGGAACAACATCACCATTAGTAAATAATCAAACATTAAAATGTTTCTGATAAATCTTCTAAACCATGAGACAGGTCTCCGCTCTTGAGCTGGCAAATTTAAATTCCTTAGCCTATCGAGCGGTGGTGGTGGTGGGTTTACATGGAAAGGATCATTGTTTCGATTGTGTTGAAGCTCCTCCATCTCTATTGCTTCAAATTGATGCTCTAGTTCTTGTGCAAACGTATGCATGGCACCGTTTAATGCGTTCAGTAGTGATTCTTCAATATGGTTTACACCTTGTTCTTCATTTAGTCTCCGTGCGTCTCTTTCTGATCTAGCTATTCGTCTATTGGACTCGGCAATAAATGCCTCCAGTGTGTTTCTAATTTCTCTTCTTGGTTTGTGAGGATTCATGAGCCAAAAGGTATTTTATTTCCTCTTGTTCCCTTTAGATCAGAACAATTGGTTTATCTGTCCCTTTACTTTCTCAAATTCCATTTAATTTTAATTTTCGTCATTTGAAATTTAATGAAAAAATTAACGTATTAACGTATTGATGACAACGGAATTTCATCAAATGCAAAGATCCACAATCGTGATTCAGGACCAATGAACTATGGCATATTAACTTTATTACAATGGCTAATAATCCTATTTCAATTAGGAACAACAGTAACAGCTAACACAGAATCAATCCTGATATCAATTCCCTATGATATACTGATCCATCGTCATTTACATTTATATAACGAAACCATCCCCTCGATATCGTTAAATAACACATACATGCAAATGGAAACTATCCAGATTCCTGCCATGAAAGAAGATCAACAGGTTGTTGAATTGAAACATTTACAAACAGATGCCAGTTACCAATTGAAATTATCTTGGTCCGCCATTAACCCTATTGATATTTCAAATATTCATTGGGAAGTGGCTCAACCAAGGTTAGGAATGGAAGATGATGATTATCCACCTTTATTTTTAATATTTGATTACGATACTACCTTGCTGAACAACAAAGTTGGTGGGGTATCCTTAAACATTGCCGTTGTACAGACGAAATTTAAAATCCCTGTCGACCTATTCCCTCTAATTGCATATATCTGCCTGATAGCAACTGGAGTATGGTATTTGAAGGATTGGATATTGAAGCAGATATTATATAATGCCATTTCTCTCTAAAATCATATCATTATTAGCACATTAATTAGAGTATAGCTAGCATATAGAAAAATGATTTAATACAATTGGATAGCTAAGCTCCCGCTAGGGCTTACAGTTGAAACAAATCAGTAGGCAAACCAACATGGAGCTGAACAGTGTGTTTATAAGACCAGATCTAAAAATATATGGTATCAACTCTTTATGCAAATGATGAGTGGTTCGTTCATATCCAAGAAGCATTCCACAGTTCCAAGAGACAAAAACACCTAATTTTAATAATGCCCTCCACCAACTAAAGATATGCCTATACCAATGTAAATAGATGATAGGGATAATTAGAAGGATTGCTCCAAATATCATTACGCTATCTTCTTGATCTTGGATTTCCTTGGGATCATCAGCAGTCTCTCTTATTTTCTGCTTCAATTCAAAAGTGTATTTACAACGAGAAATCTTTCTAGTATATTTGGATTTAGTTTTTCCACCTCCACCTTTGGTCATTGCTTTCTTGGTTGAACTCAGCTCTTGTGGATCAGAATCCTTTTTGTTAAGTGTTCTTATTATCTTCGGAGTATCGGGTTCGCTCGGCGGCTATTTTGAAGCATAGTTTAAAAATATAAATTCAACGTCTCATTTGCTGAAATATTAAAATATGTATACTATTTACATGTTAAGAATAAGTATCTTCCCAAGTTGCCAAAGAATAGTAGCCCCACAAACAGAAAATTACAGAAATAAAGTAATTGCTCCCATTGACATGGTGATCCTCCCCCATAACAATTACTTACAATCCCCATGAGACTTAACACAATCCAACTGGAAAGGATGGACAAAGATCCGTTGTCCAACAATAGCCATAGTATGATGTTCAGTAAATACCACGCTTCAGCACTTTGCATCGCTGAATCCCATTCTAGCTTTCGTATACCGTAGATAATCCCCATAATAATGTTTATTATGGCCAACATAAAGCCCCAACCATAGTCAAATTCTGTCCCAATCCCAATCTCTGTCTCAGTCTCAGGATACTCCACCGTAACAGTTTTCTTAAACAATAATACGTCTAATAATGGCACCAAAAACCCCAATGACACACCCTCCAACGAATAGTTCATCCATCTTGGTAATCCATAAAACATCATAAACCTGAGAGGAGACATTTTATTTATAATGGTGGATTGATACAAGTAAAAGGCAAGTTCGTTGTACGCAATTCCGAACAGCGACAACACAATCAAATTAAACAATTTCCTCGCAGTTCCTTGCCTCCTTCTATACTTCCATCTTCTCTTCCCCCTCAAAACTCGTTTCCTGATTCCTCCAATCCTTGAATCCACATCTCCAGAACTCCGAATAATGTCATCGTCATATATTGAGAACAATGTGGGCCTCGTCAATACTTGAAACGCCCTAAATTGGTCAAAATACACATATGCTTCCAAATCTGAAGACGTCGATGACGATCTTCTCAACTCCATGGTTCATTTTCCTTCTTGGTTCCCTCCTTATTTTATGATTGTCCTTCTTGTTGAATTCGAGATAATTAAGTTGCTGGAAAATTCCGGAATAATAGAAAATTTAGGAAGGAAGGAAATAACACACAAAATTACACCACCACCCCACACAGATAAATGACTAAGGCAGATTTGCCACCTTCATTGAGCAGCCAGCAAACACTATTATATATAACTACATTCTAAACAGACTGAGCCATCTTCAATTTTTAAAGGAAACAAAAAACGCAATAAAATTAATAAATAAATATGAGCGCCGCTACAGAACCAAGAGAAACTGGTATGCTTGATGTCGGAACACATTGTGCATTTTGCAGGGAATTAGACTTTTTACCCTTTCATTGTTCCGGTTGTGATAAGGACTTTTGTTCAAACCATAGATTGAGAGAATCTCATTATTGTGAATCTTTACAACAACGTCAAGAGGAGAAACCATCTTCAACAAGCCATGTCAAAGTGGCTGATAATGGTGGGAAGTTCTTCAAAGGCTTACTCCCAGAGAAGGGATACATTAGAGTGAATAATGTCCCTAATAATAGTAATAATAATACTGTGCCAAGGAAAACAGAGGGGAGGACGATACGATCTACTTTGAATAATTCCGCTTTAACTAAATTGAAACATTTCTTCCAAAAGAATCACAATAAGCAAAATAAACTACAAAGGATGAAGATATTTAAACCCAATAAGATTGTTGAACTGAACAATCTAAAGAAATTGGCCAAGGGTGACAGTAAGATTCCTTTAAGTAATAGAATTTATATTTGGTGCTATTGTGTGGAAAATGGGAACGATAACAAGTCTGCCGTTTTCATTAATAAGATTTGGCCTTTAGGTAGGGTATTAGACTATTTGGCAAAGCAATTAAACGTAAAGAATATAAACAATAGCTTTAAGGCAACTACAAAGGAAAAACTGTATCTCTACAAAGAAGAAATTGTCAAAGCTAAAACGAATGAAAGTGACGAAGTAAATTTCCATATGGTAAACCTATCAGGAAGAGCATCCGAAGAACTGAAAGATTTAGACGTTATATATTTAGTTCGTGGTGAAGAGCTTCCTAATTGACATTATTTTGATAATTAAAATATTCATCATTATTATTATATTAATATTATAATTTACAATATCTCGAGTGATAATTACTTAGTTCATTCAATTTAGTTTAAATCTATTTTATACATTGTAATTTTATAAGTATTCATTGATTTTCAAATTAAGAACACTTTCTAATTCTTTCACCTTTCCTTTTTTTTTTTTCATTTCGTCGTATGCAATTTTTTGTAATTTTCTATCCTTAATATCTAACAACAACCCAATTTGCTAAAGAATCCCTTTGCTGAGTGATCAGAGCTTTCATCCTGTTGCTGTTGCCCTCTTTGGGGTTGCTTAACTGCAGTAGGTTGTGCTTGGTGTTGGTATTTTCCATTGTTAATATTGGCACCTTGCTTCGTAGCGGTATGTTGTTGATGTAATTGAGATTTCTTTTGTTGTTGTGCGTATTTTTGTTGTGTTTGTTGTTGATAAGCTTCATAAGAAGTTGGGTCTAACTGAGCTTCATTTTGCTGCATATCATTCTCCGTATGTTGATTTTGTTGTAAAGGTTGTAATTGTGGTGGTTGGGGTGTATGATGTGCTGTATGTAATGGAGAATTGGTTTGCCTTTGTTGTGGATTACCACCGGCAACACCAGCAGCATTTAATTTATTTCTATGTCTCTTTGATTTTTCATTTGGTGGATTTGGATGACCATATCCATGTAAATTTGGTTTCTTGTTAATGGCCAAATCCCAACCACGACCACCATTCAATTTCATCCAATCATATTCACCATCAGCAGATTGACCCAAATCATCAAGAGCAGATAATAATAACATACGATAGCCTTCATAATCTGGAGTTTCTTCAAAAGAAAGATTTCTCACAATTTCCAAATAACGACCAAATTGAATTGGAAGGCCTTGTGCCAAATCATAAACGTTTGTAGTTCTCTTCTTTTCACCAATCTTTTCGTATTTTTGTTTATTATTTGGAGCCTTTAAACCTTGCCATGGTAATTGACCTCTTAAGAAATAGAAAAATACATGACCCAATGCTTCCATATCATCTCTTCTTGATTGTTCTCTCCCTAAATGAGTATTAATAGACATGTATCTAGCAGTACCACTTAATGATTTTTTTTCACGGTATGGGATATGCTGTTTCGTCTTTGGATCTCTATATTGTTTAGCCATACCGAAATCAATTAAATGAATCTTATTTGCATCTTCATGACCTGGTCTTCCAACAAGAAAATTATCTGGTTTAATATCTCTATAAATTAAATCATGAGCATGTAAATCTTCAATTAAAGTAATCATTTGTACTGCAACTTGCACGACAGTCTTTACTGAAAATTTCCTGTTACACCAATCGAATAAATCTTCTAATGATGGTCCCAATAAATCAATAACCAATATATTATGCAACCCTTCTTGACCAAAATAATAAGCTTGAGGAACACCAGGTGTTCCAGTAAGAATCTTATAAGTTCTATATTCATCTTTCAATTGAGGAGCCTCCGTTTTTCTTGGTTCGAATTTAATGGCTACTGGTAAACCATTAATCATATTAGTACCTTCAAAAAGGACCCCAAATGAACCTTCCCCGATCTTCTTACCGATCTTATAATGTAGTCCCACGATGGTAGAATCATCACGCATTGAAGTAGGAGGTGAGGCGGTTGAAGCAGGAGTTTGATTTGCTGGAGTCATGGGTAAATTACCATTCAATAGTCTCAAATTACTGGCACTCTGCATGGGGGTGTTTGTCGTGTTGGTCAAGTTATGTATTGCCATTGCCGTGTTAGCGGTTGTTGAGTTTTGATGGTGAGACATGGTAGGTATAGTATAACTTCAGGTATGAAATTTGTCACAGCGGATTCGTCACGTTTGTTTGTTTGCCTTTCAGTGTCTTGCAGTGTCGGGTTTCCCAAGTGAACTTAACAGGAAAATGGATCGCTATGCAACGAGGACACTGGTTGTTATACGAATTCCCTCAATGTAGATTGAAAGAATTTTTGTTATTTCTGGTTTATGTTTTTGTTCTCCTTTTCTTTTTGCCAACGACACGTGCTGCGGGTTTTGTGGCCTCTTTTTCCCTTTCCGTTTTTGCTTTCCATTTTGGGAATTTTCGCGGGGATCCGGCAGGGTAATACTAATACTAACTACTGAGGGTCACGTGATTTGATTGTCATTTGGAGAAAGAAACAGTGTATTTAGTAACGAAAATGATAAGTTCTCGGTGGACCTAACAAAATCGTTCCCCATTGAAAGACTACACTTGCCTATTTCGTGAATTACAATGACGTCGACATTTCAGCTAGGTTGCTAACTTCAAGTAGAATTTCTGCCAAATGACTCTATTTAAGTAAAGTCCAAAATAAACTTTTTTCTGTCACATTTTCTCCAAGTGTCATTTATCTTCAAATGATTATTGTCTTTCATATTGATTTGTATCTACATAATGTTAACGTCTCAAAAAAGCCATTCCTCTTTTCTTTTTGCTTAGCCATTTCGGAGTGTCCCAAAAGGGAAATTGCATCGAGAAAGAAAAATTTTAAAGTCTTATCTGAAATAAAACGATGGATGGATGATTCATTGCTTGGCATATATAGATGAATCCGTGACTTCTTGATGTAACACTCTTAATCTTCCCACCATAACAGTAGCAAAAAACAACTCATCACAAAATGCCTGTGTCCCCAGAATTTCTAAAGGAACTACCTAAATGTGAACATCATCTTCATCTCGAAGGAACGCTAGAACCAGATCTATTGTTCCCGCTTGCCAAGAGAAACCAAATTACTCTTCCTGAAACATTCCCACAAACCGTGGAGGAACTGCAAGAAAAATACAACACATTCGAGGATCTACAAGACTTCTTAAACTATTATTATATAGGTACCAATGTTCTCATCAATGAGCAAGATTTCTTCGACTTGGCATGGGCATATTTCGAAAAAGTTCATAAACAGGGATTACATCATGCCGAAGTGTTTTATGATCCACAATCTCATACTTCAAGAGGTATATCTATTTCCACTGTGACTCGCGGGTTCCAAAGAGCCTGTGAAAAGGCAGAATTAGAATTGGGTATCACTTCTAAATTAATCATGTGTCTTTTGAGACACATGGAACCAAGAGAATGTTTGGAGACCATTGAGAGTGCGAAGGAGTTTATTGAGGATGGGACTATTAGTGGATTGGGTTTAGATTCCGCAGAAAGACCATTTCCTCCAAACTTATTTATAGAATGTTATGAACGTGCTAGAGAAATTAAAAGTGATCTAAATTTGACTGCTCATGCCGGTGAAGAAGGGACTGCTCAGTACGTGACTGATTCATTGGATTTATTGAACGCTGGTAGAATTGATCATGGGATTAATAGTATTCACGATGAAGAATTGATTCAAAGACTAGCTAACGAGAAGATTATGTTGACCGTATGTCCTCTATCGAACGTTAAATTACAAGTGGTAAAATCTGTCAGTGAATTGCCCTTGCAAGAGTTTTTGGATAATAATGTCCCATTTTCCCTAAATTCAGATGATCCAGCTTATTTTGGAGGTTACATTTTGGATAATTATCTCCAAGTGGCAAAGGATTTCCCACATTGGGATTACAATGTTTGGGCCCGTATTGCGAAATTTGGTATCGAAGGTTCGTGGTGTGAAGCAAAGAGAAAGAATGAACTCTTCGAGAAAGTGGACAGCATTGTTGCAAAATACACTTCATCAGTATAAGATTGATCTTCTACCAAGTAATCTGTATAAAATAGAATAGAATCTGCTATATACGCATTTTGAAATCTACGATATTCTAGAACATGTCTGGGTTTTTTCTTCAATAGTTGAAATTCCATTAAGTTGCACATAGCGTTGAAAGTTTTGAATGGTAAAATTAAATCTCACATAACAGCAAAGTAACCTCTCGCCCAAGCCCAAGTGACAATGGAACTACTACCTCAAGGAAAGAAAAACAACACACAAGTTACTTTCGATGATCAACAATTAATTAATGAATTTTCTAAACTAATAATGAGAAAGGATACATTAGAACAAGAATTGGCCAAGCAAAGACAAGAGAAGGAATATTTAGATGATGTTTCTCTAGAAATAGAATTGATTGATGAAGAAGAATTGGTTCAATATAAAGTTGGTGATATATTCCTTTTTTTGAAACAGGAAAAAGTTGTCGAACAACTGGAAAAGGACGTTCAAATAATTGATGATAAGATAGAGAGTCTAGAGACTCAAGAGGTAGATTTGGATACAAGAATTTCTGAATTGAAAACAAGCCTCTATGCAAAATTTGGCGATAATATTAATTTGGAACGTTGAATAAATCTGTATAATTAGCTCTCTCTAGGAAATAATCTTCCGAACAACGTGCGGATCATGTTTACTTGCAATTTTAATAGGTATAGAGCAAATCTTAATAATATGTTTATAGAATGATATTTTTATTAATTAATAGGAGTTATGGGGAATTTTCTATAAATTTTTTCATTTTTCGTTTTCAATTTCTTTTGAAGCTGTAGATGGTGTTTCTATACTTTGCTTATTGACAGTATTACTCTCCTCATCATCGCCTCCAATCTTATCATCAATAGCTGACATCTCAGGGACCTTTGCAGTAATATTAGATCTAATTGGTTCTGGAATGAAAACTGTATCTTCTTGATATGTAAACTCACCAATTTCGGCTTCATCTGTACCTTGTTCTTCTTCTTCAGGCCTCAATCTTAACCTTAAGAATGGAATTCTATCCATAGTCAATAAGATAATAGCTGTGCAAGTCATACACCATGCAATGCTGGACATAATAGCTGCCAATTGGTAACCAAGTTGTTTCCAATGATGATTTAACCAACCGCCATCGATTGGAGCACCATATGTACCCGCTGTGGCGTTGACGTAGTCAGCTGAAAATATACCTGTCAAAGCAGAGCCAATACAGCCACCAACACCATGCAAAGCCCAACAGTCTAAACCATCGTCAATTTTTAATAAACTCTTGATATCGACTGCAAAATTACATCCAGCAGCGGTTAGAATACCAATGATTACGGAGGCCCAAATTGGAACTGTACCTGCGGCAGGAGTAATCCCAACTAAACCTGCAATGATACCTGAACATAACCCAACGGTGGTCCATTTACCCTTTAATCTAAAGTAATCGATGAACATCCAAGTTAATCCACCACATGAAGCGGCTAAACTTGTAGAAAACATAGAGTACCAAGCCTTAATGGATGCATTACCAGCAGAACCAGCATTGAAAAATAACCACCCATAAAATAAAAACACAGTCCCCAAGACCACTGAAGTGATAGAATGTGGTTTGTATTTGGGCATCCCCTTGTGAGTAACAGGATCATTTCTCTTACCCAGTATTAAAGCATACACAAGGGCACCATGGCCTGAATTAATATGAACCACACCACCACCAGCATAATCAATGGCACCCAATTTAGCTAGCCATCCAGTTGGGTTCCATGTCCAACAAGCGATAGGGCAATATACTATGGTCATCCAAATGAATAAGAAAACCATCATGGGGAACAAACGTGCTCTTTCACAGGCACCACCTAACATCAGTATTCCGGTAACAGCTGCAAACATACCTTGAAACCCAGCCCATAGAACATCAGGAACAGCAGCATCAGCTGAAGGTGCCCCCAGGACGTCTCTGAACCCAAAGAATTCTAAAGTTCCAATGAACCCATGACCTCTTGTATGATGTGAAAATGCTAATGAATAGCCCCAAAAGAACCATTGGAATATACAGACGGCGGATGCCATCATGGAAGCCCAAAGTAATGATAGGGCGTGCTTTTTCCTGGCAAGACCAGAATATAGCAGACCGATTCCTGGAACCATTATCCAGACACCTGCTGCGCTGACACCCAACCAAACCATATCGGCTAGTTCGAATTGAGCGTTTAAATCTGTGGTTAATGAATCACCCCCGGTACCGTGACCCGTAGGAGTTCCTGTAAAATTAAAAGACATTTATTTGTTGTTATTGCTGTTGTTATTAGTTTTTTTATGGAATATAAATAAGAGACAGAGAGTCATGGGAAATTAATAAAGAAGTGAAGATGCTTCCCCTATAAATACGTTTCTCATTTGCAATTTAGAAATCGTTGCCAGGGTCTTCACCATTGCTCTATCATTAACAATTAGATGCATTTCTTTATCTTATCAGTGAACGCCCTTAATTTGTTTCAAGGGCAAGTGTAGGATCAACATCCCATGAATACTGATACCATATTTTATCAAATCACAAGGCTTTGCTCATAGATTTTGAGTATTGTCATAATCAAATTTCAGATAACATTGAAAGTTTCAATAGATAAGGACGGAAAGCGCGATAAAGAAGCCGGTGCGGTGTGCGGATGTTTTCAGAGCCATGTCAGATAAGGGAAACAAAGATGTGATTGAGTGGGAAAGTCGGAGTTTTAAACACCTGTTTGATACTGTCGTTGTAGATAAGCGTTCAAAATTCGATAGTCGAATTTCTATCTTGAGTTTTTTTTTCATTTATTTTTGGTTTATCGTTTTACCAACTTTGATTGCATACACATGATATAAAAATGAATTGGAAAATAAATAAAGAAAATAAAGTATTCTATTATTAAAGATAATTACGTAAAAATAATTACTTGGGTATTACAATGACCGCTATTTTCATAAGGTTTCGGTCAAGTATTAATTGTGAATTGAAAAAAAAAAAGTATATCATAAGCATAAAATTTAACTTACTGGGACGAACTTTTGCTTCCGCCAAGGGGAGGGCAAAATTGAGACGTGAAAGAATGTTTAAAAAGAATTAAGTAGTCCTTTGCATTTTTCTATCTATGGGAAAATAGCCTTTAATGATTCAGTGTCAGTGACACCGTTAGCAGCAGCGATAGATAATAAGATTTGAGCCTTCACTGGAGATAAGTAACCGGCAGCGATGGAACCAGTTGGCACATCAGCTGTGTCGACAAAGTTTTGTAAGGCACCAGTTTGAGCAAAGACAACAGGTAAAGTATCGAATGGAGAAGTAGTCGAGTTACTGGAACCAGTAGTGGCAACAACTAAACCTTGAATGTTTGTAGAGACAGAAGTGATTAATTCTTCGGAGTATTCACCATCGTAAACAATTGGTACCAAACCAGTAGTATCTTCAACTGAAGAAGTAAAATTCTTGAATGTCTTTCTGATGGTAGAGTTAGCATCCACTAAAGTTGGAGTAGTGGCTGTGAAGAACCATTGGACCTTACCGTTGACAACAATACCTTCAGCAACACCACTACATTCTTCTAGACAAGCAGAAGATGGAGCAAAGACACCTGAGTAAATCAAACCATCCTTGGTAACTACTAATGGACCACGAGAGGCGGCAGATTTATCATTAGCAACAATGGTAGCCAACTTATTATCTTCAGAGATAACAATTGGTTTAGAATCGTTGAAGACCACCGATGAGAAGAAACCTAAACCTTCCAAAGATTTAGAATTAGTAATAACAACGGCACCCTTAGTAGTGTTCTTATTAATAGTCTTATTAACAGAGACAGCGACATCATACAATTCAGTCAAGTTCAAAGCTCTAGAACTGTTAAATAATCTTGTGTAGTTAGTCTTGTTTGAGATTGGAATGTGACCACCAGTAAAGACCACATCTAAAGTTGGTTTTGGCTTAGTGGTGTTCGTAGCGGTAGAATTGGTATGGTTATGGTAAGTAGTAGTGGAATTGCTACTATTAGATGTGTTTGAAGAGTTATGGGAAGAAATTGTTGTGTTTAAACCCAGAGCTTGTAAGGCTGTCAATGCATTTTCCTTTTGTTGTGGTTGTTCTTTCGAACTCTTGTGTCCAAAGATATTTATTGGAGAGGCATCGGCGACGGTTGAGCAGGCTAATAAAGCGGATAATGCGTATTCAAACTTCATAATATTTTAATGTAATTGATAAGTTACTAATTTTTTTTCAGTAGCAGATTAGTTATTTATTTATTTTTATAAAGTGACAAAAAGCATTAAAAAGGCAGACAGACAGAAGCAAACAACAGGGACAGTTCATTGTTTTTATACCTGACAGTTTAAGCAGTTTCCCTTTCTCTTTGACATTGGTTGACGAATCCCTTAACGTAGTAAATGTCGCAAAGGGACAATCAGCGAATCAATGCACCAATTCCGTAAAGGGTAAGAGGCTTATCTCTTTGGGTAAGACGTTGTTCTGATGGCGCCCAGACTTAGGGAAATAAAGTTCGTGGGATACCCCTTTGGGTATTGTGAGTGGTTTTCTCGACTCGAGGCATGCATGTATTTAGGGGATCCCATTTGGGAATCGATGAGCCGAGCGACAGAAAAACGGGAATCCCGGCAAGTCCACTTGTGGCCGATGAGCCCCCTGACACCGTGGGCCGCGACGTGCCGAGCATCGCTAACGTTACCGGATCGCTGTATTGGCGGCCAGATGCACCTCCCTGCTCACGTGCCAAGCTCGAAGCAAGGAACAAGTATTGTGGCATTATAACTATCCCTTGAACGTATCCCAATCTCCCAATCCCCAATCCCCCCGGGGAACACGCAACTTCTATTGTCAATCCCCTAACACTTGCATTATGGCTGTATGTAGATAGACAACATTACAACTGGCACAGATTACGTAAGAACAGTTCAGGAATAGATAGACATGTTTATGGGGTTTTCTTACAAAGGTGAACGTAGAGAGTGAGAGCAAGCTCAGTTATATAGAGATATCAACAATTATTTTTCATAATGCGTTCTTCCTGGTCAAGTAATCAAACCTTGAGTATGTGTAACCAATAAATGGAAGATCTTCCTTTGTCGGAGTATTGTTCCCATTGACAGGACCGCCTTGCTTCATCATTTGTTCTCTTTGTTTTGCCGCCTGCGCCATAGCTGGGGAATCCGGAACATTTTCCAATTCGTCTGTTGGGAAGAACCTCGTGTCTGTAATGGAACTCAATTTAGGAATATATGGCGCTTCCACTTGTCTAATCGTATTCCAATCCACACCACGGAAAAATGGATGACTCTTAATTTCATCTGCTCCACCGTGTCTACCCAATCTTTGATCTGCATGAGTTAACAAACGACGAATTAAATCTTCTGCCTCGTATGAAATATGAATATCATCGGGAAATTGTAAAGTTTGTTCAAAATTCATAATCTTACGGTATGTCTCCTGTGGTGTCTCAGAACAAAATGGTGGCCATCCAATCAAACATTCATACATAATAGCACCAAGTGACCACCAATCACATTCTTGACCATACCCTTGATATAAGAAAATTTCTGGTGCAATGTAATCAGGGGTCCCCACCGTGGAATATGCCATTAAACGACGTGATTTCCTCCATGTTTGAATTTGTTGTCTATTGGACATTGTCAAATTGATGGAGTCCACCATCATGGATTGTCTATTCTCCTTATTGGAACCATCCGCATTACTACTACCATCATTATTTATATTACCTGGTTGACCAGGTTTGGATAACCCGGTGGTATTTGCCTCATCTTCTTGTAATAATTTTTTGTAATAATTGGAATCATGTGTCTTATGGAACCCTGTAGATAACCCAAAATCTGATAACTTGATATGACCTCTAATATCAATTAAAATATTGTCCGGTTTAATGTCTCTATGAATAAATCCTAATTTATGGATTGTTTCAATGGCTAATATACATTCTGCCATGTAAAATCGGGTCACATCCTCCGTAAACAATTGCCACCTAATTAACATGGTCATTAAATCACCACCAGGTAAAAATTCCATGATTAAATATAAGTATTGAGTATCCTGGAAAGAATAGTATAATGAAACAACCCAGGGAGAATCACTTCCAGCAAGAACATCTCTTTCAGCTTTCACATGAGCCAATTGATCCTTCTTGTACATTTCAGATTTCAATAATGTTTTCATAGCGTATATTTTCCCCGTATCTATCTTTTGTACCAATCTAACTTCACCAAAGGCACCCTTCCCAATAACTTTGACGGTATGGAAATCCTCCAATGATAACCTTGTCCTTCTCAATCTTAAAAATTGAGACTCTTTCTTCCCCAAAGACGCCAATTGCCTATTTCTTCTCTCTTCGGACCAATCATGAGATGCTAATTCAGTTTCTAATTCTACACGTCTTTCATTACGTTCAATCGCATATTTCACAGAAGATTGATAGAAATTCTCAATCTTAAGCTTGATAGCAGCAGCTTTATCCTGAGTAGACTTTGTTAATAAATCCGGTCTTCTTTCAAAATACATATAATTTGAATTGTTACTGTTACTAGCCTCATTATTAGCAGTCGGTAATTGTTCAGGTTGCTGTTGTTGCTGTGGTTTTATACCTCTAATCGGGCTCTGTTGTATGGAGTTCTGATTATACGTCTGTTGCGGTTGTTGAAACGGGCTACTGGATCTACTTATATTCTGTATGTTCGCATTATTGTTATTCATTTGAGTATAATCTGATTCTACCGAGTATTGACCCGGTGACGAGTACCCGCCAGCAAATTGTTGTTGCTGTTGTTGCTGTTGCTGTTGCTGTTGAACCAAACTTTGAGAGTTGTTATTATGCTTGTAAAGAGCACCCATTGCTGGCGGAGGTGTTTTTATCATTTGATTTTGATTTTGATTCGGTATAGCGAAATTATTCTGATGTGGAGGAGTAGATGGGTAATTCAAAGAGGGAACGTCTGTGAATCCACCTCCCATCATGAGATTATTGCTGCCGTTACTATTATTGTTGCTATTTTGTAGTTGTTCCTGCAATGAATGATGAGAGCCTTGTTGATCCATGTAATTGCCATTAAAGTTCCCTTTTGGGGGTCTTGAAATTTGCTGGTAATGAGCATTGGCGTTATTGTTCTGTTGCTGTTGCTGCTGCTGCTGCTGCTGCTGCTGTTGGTAATAACCTTGGTTCATAGAACCTGACGTATAGGGATTTTGGTTATTGAACATGTTGGTTAGATCCCGAAAAGTTGTTTTATATCAATATATGAGTGGAAGCCTAATAGATCAATGCAAATCAAAGACGAAATATGGTTCGGAACGTTATAAATTGACTTGGAGATGATTACTGAAGGATACGATAGCCTTTCTATTGATCCTGTGGCAAATATCTCTTTCGTTGATCTTTGAATCAAGAATGGAATTTCATTTTGTTTCAGCGAAATTTCAAATGAAAACAAGACTACAACGCCAAAATGTACATTACATGATCGGTTACCCAGTCGCGGAAATAAAGAATTCACCTATCAAACATCTTTATACATACTTAAAAGACAGTTGAAACATAATAATCAATTAATTATTTAACATTTGATTAGATATATAGGTAAAAGTAAGATTGCATACGTGACAATACACTCAGAATTGTAAAGCAGCACCCTTTTGTTTCTTTTCACCACCCAATTCGAAATGCTTACATCTCTTCAAGACTAATTGAGCCTTAGTCTTACAAGCGACACATTCCAATCTTAAGACAACCTTCTTGGTAGTCTTAGCTTTCTTGTGGAAAACAGGCTTGGTTTGACCACCGAAACCAGATTGTTTACGGTCATAACGTCTCTTACCTTGAGCAAACAAAGAGGCCTTACCAGCTTTGTATTGGGTAACCTTGTGTTGAGTGTGCTTACGACAGTTTCTACCCTTACAGTAGGTCTTTCTGGTCTTTGGAACGTTAACTGTTTGAATAATATTGATGTGATATCATCTTTGTTGTTAGTATTTATGCTTCCGATTATGATTGCTGTACTTGGATTGGCAAAATTCGTGTTAAAAAAGACATGTTCATTGATCAATGTTCTCGACGTCATCTGTGTTCTAATAATTGATATGCTTATACTGACTGTTTCTCTCTCAATACTGAATCGTCTAATACATGTAGTTTGTTCATTGCATGGAAATGGAGCTTCCTACCCATACATTCAGGTATAGTGAGTTAAAACATGGTATATTGTAATTTATTATTAATGCTCAAATATCTGTTGTTATGTCCAATTCTTTCGTGTGATATCCCTCATCGACTCGATCACTGCCTTTCCATTCCTCCGTTGTTTTCGCCATCCTCTGGTGTGCATTACATACCCATTGTGACTGCTAGTTTCTTGTTTATCTGAAGACTTCACCTGTCAAACGCAGCTACTAGACACCTTTAATAAGCCTAGTCGATATTTCAGTATCAGTATATCCTTCCTTCGCGACTTCCTCTCGCTGAATTTTCAGAAATTTCAGATCTCAAAATTTCAAATTTCACAAAAAAATAAAATTTTCAAAAACAAAAAGGAAGATGCACGGATGTAATAGCAGTCTCAGAGGCACGGGTGGTTTGATTGATAAACAGTCTTACAGAATTATAAGGCTAAGGCTAAACTACTTCACTCTCGATCACTCAACCGCTGCTTAGCCACAGGAATCACTTCAGAATCATCCACATACACCAGATTCTCCTGCACCCGTCGCTGGTTGAAAGGGTACCCACACTTCTCGTCGGGACATATCACCATCGCATAGTTTTGCTGTATCAGACACTTCTGGAGCACGCTGCCACAATCAGGGCATAATGGCGGACTCTTCTTTGTTGTGTTTGCACCCTTCTTCTTCTTGATATTGTTCGTAGTTACTGTCATTGTTGCTTGCCTCTATATTCAGATGCTTACGTTGAATATCGATCTTTAAATCTTTCTATTAGAAGCTCATCTGAATCTGAAAAAATTTAAATGTGGCTCCGAAAATGAAAAATAAAATGACAGGAATTGAAATAAAATTGTATAAAACCCACCATAAGGGATCTAATCGTAATCTAACATAGCCACAACAAACCATGCCAAGAGTAGGTCCAGAAACTTTCAAAAGACTACAAAACGACCCTTCATGCATCCGAAACATCTGTATTGTGGCTCACGTGGATCATGGTAAGACATCCCTCTCGGACTCTCTCCTCGCATCCAACGGGATCATATCGCAACGTCTCGCTGGTAAGATTAGGTTCTTGGACTCCAGACCGGATGAACAAATACGTGGGATTACGATGGAATCTTCTGCCATCTCCCTTTATTTCAGAGTCTTGCATAAGAACCCGCTGGGCGAGGATAAGGATCCTTTGGTTAATGAACATTTGATTAACTTGATCGATTCTCCAGGACACATCGACTTTTCTAGTGAAGTGAGTGCTGCTTCTAGATTATGTGACGGTGCCGTCGTATTGGTCGATGTTGTGGAGGGGGTTTGTTCTCAAACCATTACTGTGTTGAGACAATGTTGGACAGAGAAACTGAAACCTATATTGGTGTTAAATAAGATTGATAGATTGATTGTGGAGTTGCAATTGACCCCACAGGAGGCATTCTTGCATTTAAATAGAGTCATCGAACAAGTGAATTCTGTTATTGGATCCTTCTTTGCGGGGGAGAGACAATTGGAGGATTCATCTTGGAGAGAACGGTTGGAAAGTAATGCTGAGGCGGAATTTGTAGAAAAGGACGATTCAGATATTTATTTCAACCCAGCCGATAATAATGTCATATTTGCATCCGCTGTGGATGGATGGGGGTTCAATATTGGTCAATTGGCAAAATTTTATGAAGCTAAATTGGGGGCCAAGAGAGAAAACTTACAAAAAGTTCTTTGGGGTGATTTTTTTATGGATCCAAAGACTAAGAAAATTATAAATAATAAGGGACTCAAGGGAAGATCTTTGAAACCACTATTTGTTTCATTGATCTTGGATAACATTTGGAAGATCTATGAGAATGTTGTTGTAGAAAGAAATACAGACATGATTGAGAAGATTACAAATGCTCTTCAGATTAAATTACAACCCCGTGACCTTAGATCAAAGGATGACAAGCAATTACTAAAGACCATAATGGGTCAGTGGTTACCTGTGAGTACCGCTGTTTTATTAACAGTCATTGAAAAGCTACCATCTCCCTTGAATTCTCAAGAGACAAGATTAGAAACAATTCTGGGAGAAGAACATGATCCCACTTCAATGGATCCAAAACTATTAGCTGCTATGAAAGAATGTGATAGAAATGGACCAGTTTGTGCATATGTTTCTAAGATGATTTCCATACCAAGAGAGGAATTACCGATTACTCCTTCCGATAACACCTCTTCTTCGGCAGATAATTTTATGGAAAGAAATAGAAGGGCCAGAGAGGAAGTATTGAATGCAGCCAAGAGAGCTGAGATGGTAGAAAAGATGGCTAATATGAAATTAAAAGATGAACAAGAAAAGAAGATGAAACAACAACAAGAAGATGAAGAAAACGATTTATATAAGCGTGCCAAGGACACTGTTATGACACCTGAGATCGACACTAAGAAACATTCCGGTGCTTCTCATCCTTCGAAAGTAGATAAAAGTAGTGATACTTTTGAAATCATTACCGAGCCAGCACCAGCTTTAGATCTTGGATTTGAATATGAAATGGAAGATGAAGAAAATGATAATGGACTAGTGCCTGATTTTGTACCAACTGATGTAGACCCTAATGATCCATTAGCTTCAATGTTTGAATATGAAGAGGAGGATCCATTCGCCACCACAACAACAATTACTCCTAACGTCGAGGAAAGTGAAGAAGATATCTTTGATGAAAGTGAGGAAGTGCTAATTGGGTTTGCTAGAATCTACAGTGGTTCTATAAGTGTTGGTCAAGAAATTTCTGTACTTGGACCAAAGTATGATCCAAAGAATCCCACGGAACATATTCATACTGCTACTGTCACCTGTCTATATCTATTTATGGGTAAAGAACTTGTTCCCTTAGATACATGCCCATCAGGGAATATTGTCGGTATCGGTGGTTTAGCAGGGAAGATTTTAAAGAACGGTACTTTAGTTCAAAAGGATGTTCAAGGTGTGAATCTAGCTGGTGTTAATTTCCATTCTACTCCAATTGTTCGTGTAGCAGTTGAGCCAGCAAACCCAGTCGAGATGGGGAAACTAGTCCGTGGGTTAAAGCTGTTAGATCAGGCTGATCCTTGTGTGGAAACGTATGTCTCCGATACGGGTGAACAAATCTTATGCACTGCTGGTGAATTGCATCTCGAAAGATGTTTGAAAGATTTAACGGAAAGGTTTGCAGGTATTGAAATAACCCATTCAGAGCCAGCGATTCCATACAGGGAAACGTTTTTATCCACGCCAGATATGAATCCAGTGAAGAATAACGACCTGGGAAGAGGACGCACAGAATTAGTATTAGGACCTTATAAAATGACTTTGAAGACTATTCCATTGCATGACGACATAACAAAGTTCTTAGAAGCTCATGAGGCAAATATCAAGAATATTATTAGTGAATCCTCCTCTGAGTCACAACTTGCCAATGTTGACACCATTAGAGATTCCTTTATATCTCATTTAAGACAACTTTTAGAAGATGATGAGAAGAGTAAGCTTGCTTTACAGGGTTGTATCTCTAAAATTGCTGCATTTGGACCTAAGAGAACAGGTTGTAATATCCTGATGTCAGAAAATAGGCTATTAAATAGTTTATTCGAATCCAGAGTTGGCACCTTTGACTATGCAGATTCTATTTTGAATGGGTTCCAGCTTTCAGTTAATGAAGGTCCATTAGCAAACGAACCTGTACAAGGTATGTGTGTTATCGTCGAAGACATTCATGAAATGGATAAAGCTGAACTTGCAAATCTAGATGATCCTTATTATCAGACAAATATTCCAAATTTGTCTGGTAGGTTTATTACTTCTACAAGAGACAGTATCCATGAATCCTTCCTAGATTGGTCACCTAGAATAATGTGGGCTATGTACACTTGTGATGTTCAAACGTCGGTTGAAGTATTAGGGAAAGTCTACGCAGTTATTCAACAAAGACAAGGGAAAATTATTTCAGAGGAGATGAAAGAAGGTACTCCATTTTTCCAGGTTGTTGCACAAATTCCTGTTGTCGAAGCATTTGGATTGAGTGAAGATATTAGAAAGAAAACATCTGGGTCAGCTCAACCACAATTGGTATTTTCCGGGTTCGAATGTATTGATATGGACCCATTCTGGGTTCCAACAACTGAAGAGGAGTTGGAAGAGTTGGGTGATACAGCAGACAAGGAAAATATAGCTCGTAGACATATGAATTCCATCAGAAAACGCAAGGGTTTGTTTGTAGAGGAAAAAGTCATCGAAAATGCCGAAAAACAACGTACTTTGAAGAGAAATTAGAGCCTTTAATTGATATTTAGCATAAAAAAGGTTTTTAGTATTTACGTACTATAGTATAGTCCATTTTTGTTCTTATTATCTGTGTTGTGTGCTAACGTAATTAATGACGGTTTTTTTTTGGCTACACAATTTTTTTTCTCTTGCGAGATCTGAAGAAACAATAGATCGCTAAAACAAAGTGGTAACTTTATATGTCGAATTATTAATATTTACGCTATATTTTGGTTAAAAGAGATATCCAAGTAAATACTATTAATATTGAAACCAGTCTTATCTTTCTTACGTGATCAGGTTACCAAAATCCATTGATTAAAAAACGAGAAAACCTGTCCCAGAAAAGAAGAAAAATCAATGAGCTCATCATCCACTAAGAATAAGAGCACAAAAAGCAACAACAATAACAACAATACATCAATAGAGCTTGTTTCTGAAGATGGTCCTATGCCTATAAATATAATGATGCAGGAAGGTGTGAAAGCATTAACCAAGATCTTATCTAACCAGTTACAAGATAGGAAAGTGTTTGATAACCCTCAACAATCGATGCAATTCGTGATAAGAAACACCGGTGGTAAAATTATTAAAGACTCATCACATAATGGTACTTCACCTCAAAAACAAAACGGCAAGATGACTTCTGACGATGAAATTGTAGAGTTGGATAATCAAAGCAACTATCATGTTAACGATAAATCGGCTACTACTTTACAATCCAATGTCTTAAATAATGATGACGTCCAGAATTTCTTGGATGAAGAATTTCAAGATCCTGAATTGCATTTAGATGATGAAGAGGGCGAAATAATATTTGATTATGAGACACACGATTTAATGGATGCACCAGATGGTATTGGTGAAAGAATCTCTCAAATGATCGAATCAGTATTGCCAAATGGCTTCCCAAAGGATGCACACGGAAGGCTCCATGCAGTTGTCAACGGAGATGAGTTGAACATTACTGAGGAAGGTGATGGCGGAGATGATGAGCATAATCAACATATACGACCACAATATGCACCTCCAAATGGGAGAGCATTGAATCAAACATCAATGAGGCGACATGAATATGATGATCATGCAGACGCTGAGGGAGCGGAAGAAGATATTGATGAAGAACTATTTGAACATGAAGGATGTTGTCCTCACCATCAACGTCATGGTCAATTATCAGAATTTCGAAATTACAATTACCACGATTTTGAATACCTACCATCACAAGTGAAGCAACCTCCAAATTTTTCTGTTCTTCTTGAACAAGGGAAACCTATGTGTATGTTCTGTGAGTATTATATGGTCTTTGGAGAACCTCCCAGAAATATGATCAAATGGTACAATCGAACATATGGTTATAATCGTCTGCCGCACTCTAATGATAGACACCATAATCATAATCATAACCATAACCATCGAAAGAGAAATCGTTAATTTACTCAACAAAGTTACGTTATTATATAAGTTTCTATAGAATACCATGAACAAAAAAAATGTAATAAATTAGAAACCATCGATAGGCAGTTTATGTATGATTTTTAAAAGAATTATAGATAAATGTGGAATATATAATTGTTTCTGTCCATTTTGCTTTAATTGCGACTACATTGTAGCCAAGAAGATGGGATTGCCTGAACCATTATGTCTCCTATCTTTTCTAGATTCATACTCATGTAAGGACATGCACATACAAGTCAATACTTGGGTATTCCAAGGAACATTTAAAATGCCATCATTAATACCTTCCTTATCATCGATAACCTCTGTGGTTTCATTAATATCTAAATTTGCCAATCTCATGGTTCTCTTTTTCGGAATCACTGTGGCTCTATCATCTGAATACCTCGCCCATATTGGTAAATGTCCCAAGGGTCTTGTCGTAGTGGATCTCTCCTGTTCATCATATTCTTCTGATGTCCTGCAAGTCATGTAAGAGGGAAAATTATCATCCAGTACAAGTAACTTAATGTAAGAAGACCCGAATGGGGAAGCTAATCCAGTGGTACCATACCATCTTAAATGCAAATCACCCAACGTAGTGTCAGTATTCCTTCTCGTAGAATAAGAAACCATTCGTTCAGTGACGAAGTTATTAAACACAAAACTGTCCTCAATTCTTTCTTGGTTGATAATATCTCTATAGATGGTACAGAATTCAATCTTATAAATTGCAAACGAGTCATCTTTGGCCTTGAAAACCAATTCATCATGGTCTTTGATAACAGTTGTTTCATCATCTTCTTCATTATTACGTCGTATGAGAACGTATTTATAGATCTTCATTAATGGAGTACATCTTCCACTGAACATGGATTTGACAGCATTGGATGAAATCACATGGAACAAAGGTACCCCTAATGCTGTTTGAGGATCCACATGATCGAACCTTCTCTTGTTGTTCAAATATGTTTCGAATGACCTTTCCGAGGGGAAAGCAAAGAATCCTCTGGTTAGAAGAATGGAAACGAAGGGGACCGATCTGGTAGCGATAAATGAGGGACATCTATTGACGAAGCCAAGTCGTTCCAGGTCCCCAATGGTAGAATTATCGGATGCAGTGGTTAAAAGAGTGGCATCATCATTGAATTCGTTTGCCCCCAGCATCGTGGATTGGTCATCCTCATCGTTTGGGGTTGATTCTGTCTCGATGATGGCGGTATTGTGATGAAGTTGTGGATGAGACCTACGACGGTTCCCTATCAAAGCTCTGACTCGATCCATTGGTCAGTTCAGCGGGTTTTGCTGAATGAGATGGAACAGTTGTAAGTCTCCTGCTCCTTGGCTCGATTAAAAGATGTTGAGTTTTTATCCTTGAGCGAATGTTTAAAGGATCTCAAAAGTCCACATTTAAGAACCTTTACTGAAAGTATAAGTCAGGGGAATAGTAGAAACTATTGAAATATATTTCAGTGCTACATTTATATGTTAAAAGTACTACTAAGATTATTAATTATCTTGTCAATTGAGGCAGTCGGCCAGCATTAACATTGAGTTAACGCCTTTTATGTAAGACATTCACAGAATGGTCGCAATAACTGGTTCAAGGGTTAGCATTCAAATGGATGCAGACATTGGATACAACTGTTTGGTTGTTTGGTCTGGATGAAGTGTTTCTAAGAGATGGATAGATGGTTTCAGTGATCATATTCTCGAGTTGTTTTCTGACGCGTGAAAATTCATTGATGGATGGGATCTGGCAAATAAACAAACATAACAGGTCAGAGAAGTCATCTGCTACTCAATCAGCACAGCACCAATCATCCAACCACGCCAAGACATGGGTCTAGATGAGGAGAAGATTAAGAAACGTCTCTCGCAGATAGAAATTGATATCGACGAAATGAACGCCATGATCGATGAGAACCTGCAATTGAACCAACAGGAAAAGGAGAAGGAACAAGAAATAGATGCAGTCCATAATGAACCGTCCACATCAGAGGAGGAGGTGCAGCATCCAGAAGAGCCTAAATGGGAAAGAGAGGAAGTGAATGATGAGGAAAAGGAACTCGACCAAGTGGAACTTGATGAGGATACGAACGATGGGGAAAAATCTCATCAGGAAGATGATTCAGCCGAGAAACTCATTGATAATGATACCCCAGTAAGTGAAGTTCCGTTAACTGAGAATGAAGAAGGAAAGCATGAGGTTTCAAAAGAGAATGAAGAAAAACCGCTTGATGTCTCTGAAACTCTAGCACAAGATGATAATAAACCTGCTGAACCCATCATTGAGCAAAAGGTTGTGGAAAAAGAAGAGGAACAGCCACCTCAGAAGATAGAAGAACAAACTGTCGAGAAAGAGAAGCCTGAAAAGCCTACCGATTCTGAAGAATGGGAAGAAACTGAAGGTGAGGCAAGTACTGATGATAATGACGAAGAACAAGAAGAAGTAGAAGACGAAGAAGAAAGTGACACCTCAGGGAGTTCCGAATATGAAGAAGTAACAGCATCCTCAGAGGAAGAAGAAGACGAAGAAACTTCGGAGGAGGAGGAGGAAGAAGAGGAGGAAGAAGACGAAACAGATGATAAAAAAGAAGCTACACCAGTATTAATTAATGGCCACATGATACCAGAACATCAAGAGAACCAAGAACCCACAAACTCAGAGCCAACGTTGAAGCATAAACCAAATCCAATCCCAATTGAGGACTCGCCATCGATGGTAACAAATCTAAAAGTGCAAGAGTTGAAGAAGAAACTATTAGATGAAGCTGCAGAAAAATCCAATACTACTTCTACACCTTTATCTACTCAAAAGAATAATGGGGACCATATTCCAGGAAAACTTACCAAAGTAATTCAAAATATAAATGGGAACAATAGTACCGTTGAGAAACAAACTGTATCATCGCCCTTTGAACCACAATCCAAGATTTTCCTTCCTAAGAAGTCCGATTCTACCACCAGTAACAATAATAAGGATGTATCACCAACCACTATGCGACGTCCTACAAACCCATTCCGAGTTGTATCTGTAGGAGGTAGTGACAAACATAGCCCAAGCACAAGTCGTAATGTGTCCATGGAGAAGCCAAGAACACCAGTGGAATGGGAGAACGACTCAGTAGCAAAATTGCAAAAAACACATGAACAGTTGATATTAAAATGCACCAAGTTACAAAAGGAGATAAATTATTTGACGGAGTTAAACCATAAGGGATCGTTGGATTTAGAAGATGGTAGGAAACTGACCAACGCGTTAGCCAAGTTACAGGAGTATCTAGATCGAAAGACGAAAGAGAGATACGAAGTCGGGGTGCTGCTAAGCAGACGTCTCAGAAGAGAGATCAACCGTGGTGAGAACGGGGAATTCTGGGTCGGGACCAAGTGATAGAGCCGGTATGTAACCAAGTAGTTTATGTAGAGACAATACATCAAGTTTTAGTATAGTTGTGAGTTGTTGCTTTATTACAGTCGCAAACATCGCCAAGCGATTCATTCATTTCAACAAAGGAAAATAGAAATGACGTGGAAAATTTTGGATAAATAAGCAAAAAGTAAGTTATAGATAAACACTAGGAACAACAACGTCTACCAAACAACCGACTCAGGACGTGCTTTTTCATATAGGAACGACAATATCCAGTCAAAGCATCAACTGGTCTCCGATTTAATTGTCTCGCTGTCATCATTTGTCCGTTTGTTTATCAATCCGGGGAATCTACGAGATTATAAGCTAAAATAACAACCTAATTCAAACAAGGTACAGAAAAATAGCTGTACTTAGATTCTACTAAATCCATTACATTGTTATAAAGAGAACGTACCATTTAAGACAAGCCTAGATATTCAAAGCAACCATGGATACACAACGTTCTGGTAAATCAGTTTCATCATTTGATTTGGAACCAAATCCATTCGAACAAAGTTTCAGCACAACGTCTGTCCCATCAGGACAAGCATATGTGAAGAAAGAGGAAATACCTGATAGTGCTACATTTGCATTAAATAATGTGCCGCCACAGAATCAATCCATGGAGAGGACTAGCAATCTAAGCATATCTGATATGACAGTTGCAACATCAGCTAACCAGAATAGTTCATCAAATAGTGCGACAACTCAAGAAGAAAAGAAGGGATCACCTATGCTGTTTAGTTCACAACGCCCACCAACAATAACAAGTCCAGGTATGCTCACGCCAGGTGGATCCAAACGCCTTCCACCTTTACTTTTATCACCAAACCAAATGCAACAGGCAAATTCAAATCCATCAGCTTTATTAGCCCCACCTTCAGCGGGATCATTATTGGCAACAACTATGTCTCCCTTAATAAGTCAAAACAATAGAGGATCTACCACATCCACAGGAAATGAAGCTCCTAACGACGTAACTAATAGCAACACCACTAGTAGTATAAAGCATTCCATGGAGGGTCAATTAACTAGTTTTATGTTTAATTTACCAAAGACTGGCTTAACCCCCAATGAATCGAGCATAAGGACAGGGTTGACGCCAGGAATAATGGGGCAAAATTTTTCATATCCCATATTACCATCAATCTCACAGACTGGATTATCATCATCGGAAGGTACAACGGCCGCGTCAAATCCCAATATTGCATCTAATGCAACTAATGGAGGGGTATTAACCCAAAATACTATCAATGGCCCGTTTACACCGGGAATCACTTCCATCCTAGGGTTGAACCCTAATGCTTCGCCTACAAGCACAACCAATGCAATTAATAATACATCAAATAATGCTATTACTTCTCAAGGACTCACACAGCACACAACCAAGACGACGACAACAGCGGCAACTGCAAACAAGAAAAGGAAAAGAAGTTACACAACTACAAATACAAACAGTAGGAAATCCTCGATTAAAGATTATCCCACTTTCAACGAAAAAAGTGAAGACATAAATGATAATGATAACACAAATTATGATAATGAAGATGAGCAAGATCGTAAGAGGAAAGAGTTCCTTGAAAGAAACCGTGTAGCAGCATCTAAATTCAGAAAACGTAAGAAGGAATACATTAAGAAAATTGAGAATGATTTAAATTTTTATGAAGTAGAATATGCAGATTATACAAAGATGATGCAAAGATTTGTTGGTGTTATTCCTTCACAAGATAATAACAATGCTTCAACGTATATGGATCCCAATTCATTAATTGGGGCACTGGAAAAATCTGTTTCTACTAATGATGTACAGTCTTCAATGGCCTTAATTGCACAAATGAAGAGAATGCTAACTCAAACTAAATTTTATCAAAGAAAGGGAACTAATCCGAAGGCACATAATGGAGATGGGATTGATAATGCTAACGGTACCAGTAAAAATTCAATAAGTTCTTTGGACGAGCAATCAAGACGTACATCTTTGATACCAAATTATACAAATCCTAATTCGAATTCAAGCAATTTCCCAAGTTCTACTGCAGGCATAGACACGAATAATACTAATGTTGGTACTAATGATACTAGCAATGGAACAGGATACTCGTAGATGACACACATCTCAACCACCATCTTATAAACAAAACAATATTCAAACATTTATATATATTATTTAAATAGATTTATAAATTTTAGAAGAGAACGGAACTCATTAATTTTTTCCAATGGGAATCGCCCTATCATGACTCTTTTTCATACTTTCTGGATGACTTGGACTTTGAAATCGAGGAAAAACAGAGAAACAGAGATTCAGTATCTAAAAGATATTCATCTGTAGCTTTAAGAAGATATCATCTCCAGCAACTCAATAAGCAATGAGTTATAATTATTTGAAGGCAGCCAAGAAGATTGTTTGTATCGGCCGTAATTATGCAGCTCACATCAAGGAACTAAACAGCGCCACTCCAAAGCAACCATTCTTTTTCCTTAAGCCCTCCTCGAGCATAGTGACACCATTTGATATCAGGCACAAGGAATCGAAAATCTTACCTGAAGATTCCAGTTTCCATGGCCTAAATGAAGATGGATCCAACCCAGGCCCCATCTATATCCCAAAAGGTGTGCTAGTTCATCACGAAGTAGAATTGGCAATCGTTATGGACAAATATGTATCAAATGCACAACCTGGGGACATCAAAGCTAATGATGTTTTTAATTACATCAAGGGTATTTCATTGGCATTTGATTTGACGGGACGTAATGTTCAATTCGAAGCCAAGAAGAAGGGACTTCCATGGTCAATTGCTAAGGGGTTCGATACTTTCCTACCCATCTCGCATTTTATTCCAAAGGATCAATTGATTCAAGATAAGGAAAACTTACAGGACGCTTTTAGACTAGTTTGCAAAGTCAATGGGAGCGTCAGACAAGACGGCGATTCCAGTTTGATGCTTAATCCCTTGCATAAAATTATTCAAGTGATTTCAACAATGGTATCTTTGGAGCCAGGTGATATCATTTTGACTGGGACACCAGAGGGTGTTGGTGAAGTGAAAATCGGCGATGTGATATCTGGTGAATTATTCTATAACGGGAAACAAGTAGTAGACATGAAATTTGAGTGCAAAGAACGTCCAGGACCTTACGAATACAGAGAAACCTGACCAGATCGGATCAAACCACAGCAGATAAATTTAGATAGTAGTTCTTATAAACTAAATACAAGTATTACTTAACTCATCGGTATCAACCCTAGGGTACAACCTTTATGACCTAGGGTCTGACGCGAACAAAACAAAACAAAATGGACACTTTAATGGAACGAAAATAGATGTCATAGGAGAATTAATAATATTAAGCAGTTCCACAATACAAACCTTAGTTAGGGAACTAGGTGAACCGAGCGTCGTCAAGTGGAAGACTTATACAAGGAAATTAGTGTTGGTACAGACCCAGGCAAAATTATCTTGCTATCGTCAGTTTATATCTCGAGAAATTGCTTTTTACATAGAGAAAGCGAACATTCTAACATCCTGAATTGACTCTAGATTTACCTAAAACCTATCGTTCAAGTGACCCTCCACTTAAAATAACGTAAAATCTCGATGAAAGCTATTTTAACTCACGGGAAGACGATACTGTCAAACAGAACCTCGATGGTGAAGATGGCCACCGGGAGACAATTGCGTGATAGGACTTCCATATTATGGAATAGGAAATTCTCAAGTAATATGTTTATAAATCAGAACTCCAAAAGGTCAGATAACTTAGTGAATCGTGCAAAGGCTGCTGCAGTAAACAAAAAAGCAGTTAGTCCGATCTTAATGAAATGGGCCGTTTTTACCGGTGTTACTTTAGTGATTGGAACCATTTTATTAGTCGCTAGAAATGAACAATTGGATGCAATGCATGAGAACGCCAATGAGAATGATGAAATAAATAAGAACAAGAAAAAATATAAACGAATTAAAATCTTTAACAATGATTGGTTATTCTTTTGCTATTCTACGCTACCACTGAATGCTATTTCTCGTTTATGGGGGAAGGTGAATTCTTTAACTCTACCGCTTTGGTTGCGACCCATTGGTTATCAATTCTATTCTTATTTATTCAATGTCAACCTGGATGAAATGGAAGATCCTAATTTTGCTCATTATGCTAACCTATCCGAATTCTTCTATCGTAATATTAAACCTGAAGTAAGACCAATATCTCCTGGGGAAAACGTTATTGTCTGTCCCAGTGATGGTCAGATATTACAAATTGGTATTATTGATTCAGATACTGGTGCCATCGAACAGGTTAAAGGGTTGACATATTCCATCAAAGAATTTTTGGGTACTCACTCGGATCCACTTATGTTTAAGAGTGAATCCAACTTAAATCTAAGATCGGAAGAAGTTAAACATAAAGAGTTTGCTGAAGAACATGAATTTAATTTAGCACAAGTTCCAACTGGAGAACTAGAGGATCCACGGTATATTAATATTAAAAATGAAGGTGATAAATCCCTACAACAATTCCAATCTGGGGCATCCAAAACAGTGAAATTACTAAGTGAATTATCACTAAGCTATCCATCTTATAGAATGGCATCCACTGATCCGGTGGATACAGAACTATATTTCGCAGTGATCTATTTGGCACCTGGTGATTATCACCATTTCCATTCGCCAATTGATTGGGTATGTAAAGTGCGTCGTCATTTTCCAGGTGATCTTTTCTCAGTTGCTCCGTACTTCCAAAGAAATTTCCCAAATCTTTTCGTATTAAATGAACGTGTCTCATTACTAGGTTATTGGAAACATGGATTTTTTAGTATGACCCCTGTAGGTGCCACCAATGTTGGTTCTATTAAACTGAATTTTGATAAAGAATTGGTGACAAATGTAAAGAGAAATAAACATAAAGATCCACATATTTGTTATGAAGCCATATATGAGAATGCAAGCAAGATACTTGGTGGGATGCCACTAATGAAGGGTGAAGAAATGGGTGGCTTTGAGTTAGGTAGTACAGTTGTATTATGCTTTGAAGCACCAACTAATTTTAAATTTAATTTGAAGGTGGGTGATAAAGTTAAGATGGGTCAGACATTGGGTAAAGCGGAATAAAAAAAATAAAAGTTGTTCTGCTACGTATATATAAACTTTGCATTATTATTATTCTTCCTTTCCTTTTATCTATAGTAAACTAATTTCTAATTATTCTATAAGTTTGTTTTTGACGTCGCAGCTTCACGTTTCAGGTCTTCAAGATAAAATTGATTAGTAGTTATAATCTTTTTTCTATAATGTAAACATTTAAAGAGGTCGGTTTATCTATATATATATATAAGGAGATATACTCCAAATATCAAGGCTTGGTTTGTCAATGTCACAAGTGTTCATTTCTCCACAGCTCCAGTTCATAGTCTACCACATTTCCTTTATTGACGTCTGAAAATGTCATATTTTGGTTCAACGTTTCTGATATACTAATCGGGCGGCCTTCATTAGAAAAAGCGGTTTCTAGTTCAATGACTGTCTCATTTCCAACATTTAATCTTTCAAACAAACTAGACGCAAATCTAGGTGCTTCCACAGCCGGATGGTCCTCTAGATCATTTATTTTTCTCTTTAGCGTAGATTGAAGGTCTTTAGTATTGTCAAACATCTCATTTTCATTAGCCGAATCATTATTTAAGCGTGGTTTGATATAGATTACTGTACCGCTGTTAAAATATAGTTCAGGTCGAATGTCTTCATCAAATTCAATTTCCAATGGGAAATAATCTTTTGACGAGACTGATATTTTTCTTATAAGTCTAATATCTGGTAGCAAGCATGGGGAAATGACTTCTCTTGAAAGTAATTCGCCGTCATTGCTTGACCGCTGAATAATATTAACAGGAACATTGTCGAGTACGTTACCTGTAATAGAGTCTTTGACCACCAGACATCGTGATTCGATGCTCATACTCCAGAAGTATTTCAAGCAATCTTCTAGCGGGCCATCAATCATATATAGGGGTAAGACTGATAATATAAGGTATGCTGTAGTGGACACACTAGAAGTGTTTAAAGCATATTGACCAGAGCCTAAAAATAAGAATCCCAATGCAAGATTCGTGGAAATATATTTTGGAATATGGTACTCAAAATCGGTACCTTCGTCTTCACCTAAGTCGTTTTTTCCACTGACAGGATCATCATCGTCGCTGTTATAGTCGCTATCACCTGGGTTTGCCGTGTTACTGTCAGGCGACCCTGTATCGTCCGAGGGTTCGCGTAGATCTCTCGATGCTTCTGAACATACGCGGTCCGTCTCTTCTTCGATGTCGGCATTCCTACTGGCGTATAGGTCTGAGTTGACACCTAAGATTGTTTCATGAAGATATCTTATTCTTTTAAGAACTTCTAAATCACCAGTTGAGCACATTACCATACTTACGGAAATGATTAATATGTTTACCAGGATGGTTAGGGAATTTATGATCGACCGGAAATCAGGCGCACGTTTTCCAGGATATTGGTAAAATGGAATAAATCTATCAATTAACAATAAAAGATTGTCTCGGACTTCAAAAGATCCACTTGAAGAATATTTAATACCAACTGATAAGGCTCGTCCAGCAATTATAAAGTAGATCGGAACAATGTCTGAGTCAAAATTGGAAATTTTTTCCTTATCGATTTTATCTAACAAGAACGAAAGGTTGCTGTTAACTGAATTCCACATAATCATATGATATGACCATTCTCTAAACAGAAACATTTCGGGATGTCCATTCTGAGGTCTTGTTAAGTCCATATCAGGTCTTAGTTTTGATGCAATTCCATAATTATTTGATTTTAGGAAAATAAGAATAAGTGCCATAACCGCCCCGATATGACTGGCTTCGGGTATCCATGAGGGTTCTACATCATAAACGTCTGTTACTATTGAAATCAGTGATTCTATTAATTCGGTAGATACTCTATCCTTTGCTGTTGAAAAATCAGGAATAGGTAACGGTTCCTCGTCCATATCTTCTAGATCTTCATCACTATTAGACTGTGAGTTATCACAGCGATTTTTTCCGTAAGCGTTCATATTTATTAATCCTAAGGCTATACCAGCACCTATCCTGTAGCTCTCATTCACTTGCGATTCATCATTCACATTTACCATTGATGAAATTTGAGATAACAATAGATCACTCATTCGCTTGTGTCGCGAATTCTGGTAGAGTAGTCCCAAACCTACTAAACTAACGGTCTGGACCCCAATATTTATATTTAAATCACTTGAACCAGGAGGGAGTAAGGCAACGATATGGACACTCAAAACTTTTGTTAACTTCAAATCCATTGTTTCTTTTAAACTGGCGCACATACCTAATAAGAGACCAACACTTACATGTGTATTCTTTGGACTCAGATAATTGTAAACATGCCACTCTTCAAGATTCTTCAAATGGCCATTCAGTCCTAGCCCCAACAGAAACCCACCATGCTGAGCATCTAGTTCTTGAGGTTTGTTAAAAACGATCCAACTTCCAGTGATGTTCGATGTTTGCCTAGAAATTGATAATCCAGAGTTTACACCTGTATGAAACTGTCCCATTAGGACTAAGTCTTTTATGGATTCTTCATCAGGTGACATTCTTGTTCCATCAGGGAATATAAAGGACAAATTTAGCTCTTTATGAGACCATTTTTGGGTTGATAATGGAGATTCAGAAGCATATAAAATGGCACTCCTTCCCAATGCAGCATAACATGTTCTTACACTTGTTATACTGATAATTACCTTCTTTCTCTGTAATAAAATACCATAATCAGCCTCTTTTGGCATGAATAGTATTCTTTGTGTACGATTATAATCTAATAGTGACAATATTTGGTAATATCTTCGATCTTGTGGAAATAGTTGGTCTGCATGTATATTAGTGAAGGCAGTATCAAAATTATTGTTTCTTTCCCCGTTTGTTCCCTTTTGTGTGGAAAATAAGTTACTATCCTCTCCAGATGACTGCATTGCATCTTTCACAACATCTGATATGATATCGTATATATTGGGTGGCCTCTCATTGATGTTTCTTATTGCTTTTATCCTGTTACATAGTAGACGTTGTTTCGAGTTGTCTCTTTGTAATCCAGAAGTAGGATTTTTTCCATACTTTATTCTCTTAATATTCGAAACTGATATTTCTAAATCAGGTCTTGATAAGACAGATAAATCAACATCCTTGGTTATTTGTGATAGCTTACTTTCAATTATTCTTATGGTGGTCTTTAGTGGAGTTAATACGCCAAGTGGGAATGTCTCTAATTCTAAATGTGTTATCGCCAATTCAGTTAAAATATCAAGAATATCTGCATCAGAATAACCGTAGGAATGAGTTAATTCATATAGTCTCAATAGTTTAAAACATCTTGGTGTAATTAACAAATCAATACTTGCGTCTGCATTGACAAGCCTGGAGAAAGTTATAAACCGCGTAATTGGAATTTTGCTATTTTTCGTTATGCTATAAAGTGATTTCATTATTGAGGGAGGTTCGTCAGTTGGTAAAGTAAATTTGACGTCTGAGTTGAGGGGTTTACTTGACGTGTTAAAGGAAAGCTGGTAATATTGCTTCCAGTTTGCAGGCCAATTCATAGCTTCCATTGCAAACTGTAGAAATTCAGTTAAAACGTTTACATCATTTTCACAAAAAATATCTAGTAATAGTTCTTCTCGAATTAAATGTAAGCCCACTACCATTCTTGGTAGCATCTCTACTAAAGATAGATTGCGCAAGTTATTAAAGAGTGAATTTAAAAATAAGTCAGGATATCCCTGTGAATCAGTTGAGTTCATAATCAAGTTTTGCAAAATCATTTTTAAACATTGAAATTCCAAGGTAGTTAGAGGTAGATCCTTCATCTCTTGCTGATTTTTCAGTACCTCAAATGTATATTGCCACATGTATGCCAACGAGTAATAAATTGTTGGATGACAAACCCAGAAGAAAGCTTTAAAACATAGTGATACTAAGGTCGTTGATGGAGGAAGAAAAAAATCTCTGTCGTTAATTAAAAGATCTATTGGATTTTTATGATTATCCTGATCATATATTCTTGCTTTAGTTAAAGGTGAAGATATTTGTAGAAATGGATTGTACAGTGAAAAAAATCTTTCTCGCTCATCTATATGGGTACGTACGAGTGTTCCCGATAAATTATCATGATAATAGGGATTAAGGTCCATAAATGGTTCTGACATATCAACATTGGATAATGATATCATTTCTGGTAATGATTCACCATATTTTCTAAATGATGGCGACTCAATCACACCCGGTATTAGTTTTATAAGCCAAATCTTGCTGAATTGGGAGGAAGGGTGAAATATAATCAGGGCCTCCTGCATGTCGTAAGTTAAAGGAATATATTTTAAAGGAGTTTCTTTCAAGCAAAGAGTAGAAGGGAGAGCTAGTGACGATATTTTAGTAAGTACAATATCTTTTGAAAGAATTGCCTGGCCAGAATCTTCTTGAATGGCTTGGAATGGGGAATTAAGATTGAAGTCGACATTCGGTGATATTATGGCAGAATTACTCATGCGATCTAAAGTGGCGGAAAGGCTTCGTTTCGTAAAATTCTGAGAACTTATTCGATGATCCTCTCTACTTAATAATGATGATATGTCGTCGTTGTCGTTGTTAGTTGTGTTCATTGAAGTGGATCTTCTATTTAATAATGATATTTTTCGTAAATTTTTGTTGTTATGGCTACTATAATCGTTTGACGTTGTAGCACCAGATATACTTTGATAATCATTTTGAGACTTATTAAGTGGGTATTGTTGTTTGCTTGAAAGAATTTGGGTGTAATATAAATTTAGGGTCAAAGTCGTCTCATCGAACAACGCAGTTATTGAGAATTTATCGGTTCTTGGGAAGGAGACCATTGTGAGGTTCTGTAGTTCTTCTTGAGATTGTTTTACTGAGAAGAATAAAAACCCAAAGGCCGCCATCGGATCAGTTAATGTAATAAATTTGTATTGCTGTTCTGTATTATCCCATTCAAGAGTTGCACCACTCTTCCTTTCTAAAATCAGGCCATGACAATAGAAAAATGCATTGGATATTGAGAATGGAAAGCATACACATGTAGAGTCTCCGGACTTCAGATAGTACACATGTGCAGTGTCTTGAAGAACGATCACGAGACAATCTGAAGCCTTTTCGAAATCAACCACACCAGCATTAATAATTGGTTCTCCAAACTTAAAACGTTTAATGCATTGACCACCAACAAACCATTCCAATATCTGCTCCGATGGATCAATCCAAATTTCACCTCGACCTTTGGGATCTTGTCTGAAACGTTCATAAAGACCATTCTTTAACAAATTTTGCGTTGAAGTCCTCATCTAATCAGAAATATCCCTACGACTGCCCCGTTTCGTTTCCCTTTCGTCAGTTTCTGGAACTGTGAATTATTTGAGCTGTTGGAACAATGATCCCATCACAAAGACACTGTTATTTACTAGTTGTAAATTCGAAGATTCATCTGGAGTTTTCTCCGACGGATAACATAATTACCGTCGGGAATATGTCTGACCCTTTAAAAAAGTTCGTTTGGCATATATATATATCCTTGATAACTTAGGAGTTCTCCTCTCCTTTCTTTATCTATCACATCACTTTTTGTAAACTTCTCATAAGTGAACCATCATAACAACTAACAAAAGAAGACTAATTGACAAGAGTGTAATAAATAATTATCATGTCAAGTACAATTACAGAATATACATTCACTTGGCCAGATGCAACCCCTAATGATGTCGTGTTTACAGGTTCGTTTGACGATTGGAAAGGATCTATCCACATGAACAAAGATACAGCAAACGAACAGTTTTTTGTGACTTTTCCTGTTCAAGTTAGGGAGAAGTTCTTTTTTAAGTTTATTGTTGACGGTGTATGGTATGTCAACAGAAACTACAAGACGGAAGTTGACTGGAGAGGGATAGAAAATAACTTTATCGATGACTGGGATTTGGAACAGGTTATGCCAAAGAGGGACACAGGTGTCGAAGTAGACAATGTTGTCAACGATGACGAGACTACTGAGATTAGACAGTTGGAAGGTGAATTGAATGAGCTGAATGATGAAATCCAAATTATTGAAGAGAAATTTGTAACTGAGGTTCCACTTGAGGGTGAAGATAATCATATTTTACCAATTTATTCAAGCAATGGCGTTTCTACTCCTCTAGAGAAAGAGAAAGTCGGAGAGGAACAACCTACTACAGTTGAGGGTGAACAGAAACATGCTTCAAATCCTGAGACATCAGAAAAACCTACATCGAAAAGCTCAGATGGAACGAGTTCAAAACGAAGAAAATATAAAATAAGAAGAGTTTTTCGCAAAAATAAGAAAACTGGAGAAAGAGTCGAAATATCCCAAGAACTTATTGAACTAAAAGATGCAGAAAACATGACAGATGATGGGTCCCTTACTGAAGAAGTAACACATCATGGTTTAGAACCAAACAAGGAATTTAGTACGCCAGAAATGGTTGCCGATGCACCTTCAGAAGATAAAATTGAAAACCCTCTTGAATCTGAGGCTATTCAAAGTGATGCGATAGCTCAGAAAATACTTGAGCCTGAGGTAAAAATTAGTGATACTCCAAAGAATAGTGTTGAAATCCCCTCAATACAGGAGCCAGAAAAGAAGGTAAAGGATGTACAAATAAATTCAATGAAAGAAAAAAGCAAAGTAGGCAAGAAACCAAGCGCTAAAACAGGAACTAACTCGGCCGTTAAGAATAGTAAACAAAAAACTCCAACAAACAAACCAAAGAGTACACAAGCAAAGAAACCAATTATCACCGGTGGCACTGTCAAGACAGATACTGAGCCTGCAAAGAAAGGAAAGTTGGGAAAACTTAGAAAGATATTGTTTTGATGACACAAAACTGTAATCCTAAACTTAGCCTAAAGAAACCCCCTTTAATTGCTATTGTCCAATACTATTTAATTATTATTCTATTCTTTATATCATATACCCCCTTAATGTCTTAATTGAAAAGTTTTTTTTTTATATGTATATAAAAGTTTGATGTTCAATTGGGATTGTCCACTGAAAGTAAGAGCAGAGTCTCAGATGAACCTAATCTAAAAATTGCGTGTGAATTACTAGGTGCGATCCTTCCAATTTCGCCAAGTGGATCACAAAAAAGCAAATCGTTACTAGGTCTGAGAAAATTGTCTCTAATCTAAATTACTCACAAGCGTTGGTGGCCAGAGATTCAGTAGCTAAATTTATTTATTCCGCACTATCCGATTGGTTAGTCACGAATATTAACACAGTCATGTGTAATCCAGCTGTTCTTGATCAAATTCATTCCTTTATCGGTGTTCTAGATAGTTAGGGGTTTGAGCATTTTGCCTAGGGAACAAAAAAGTTTGTTCCCTAGGCTTTGCAATTGTTTGTTTTACGATTATGACCAAATAGAAGTTTACAAAACCACGGGGCTAAATAACGTACTAAGTAACCCAAAAAAATTCCAAAAAAATAAATGCTTTTATTCCTTTAACCACACCTGTAGCCAGAAAATGTTGGTAACGTGGTTCCTCTGTAAGGTGATACAGAATTGGGATTAACTTTCACTTTCTAGTGTATATACCAACATCTTTTGTGACGCAATAAAATTTTTAAGTGTCAAAAAAAAAAAAATTGGAAAATATGAAAATTTTCCGATGAGCTTTACTATACGTAAAAACCAATAGAAGTGATTGCTTAATTACAACATAATAGACTTTTTTCAAAGACAAAATAGGAGTCTGTGAATCATTATACTATTTGTTGAAATGAGTGACGTTGAACAAACAATGCCAAAAACTGAAGAAGTTCCAGTAACGATGGAAGACGAAACTAAGAAGGAACAAATAGCAAAGGCTCTTTTAGATCCCACAAAGAAAAGAAAGGCCGAAGATGAGATTGAAATTGATATGCAGAGTTCTGTTCCTTTGTCAAAGAAACAAAAACGTTTGTTGAGAAGAGGTAAGATCACATTAGAAGAATTAAATGCTAAATATAATATTGATCCTTCATCCATTGAAGAATATAAAAAGGAAGCGGAAGTTAAAACTAAGGCAGAAAAGGAAGGTGAAGCACCAGATGGTAACACAAGTGACGAAAAGGGAGAAGTGAAGGAAAAGAAGCCAAAGAAGGAGAAAGAGAAGAAATTTGGAGTCTGGATCGGTAATTTAACCTTTGATACTACTAAGGAAGAATTAATCAAACTCTTCACCGCAAAGACCAGAGAAAATGAAGTCGGCAAAGTTACAGAAGAAGATATCGTTAGAGTTCACATGCCATTAGCTCATAACGATGGTAAGAAGATTAAAAATAAGGGATTTTGTTACATGGATTTTAAGACAAACGAACAAATGGAATCTATTATCAAATTAAGTGAATCCCAATTGAATGGAAGAAATATGTTGATCAAAGACTCAAAGAGTTATGAAGGTAGACCGGATAAGAATGATCTAGTTTCTCTATCGAAGAATCCTCCTTCGAGAATTCTATTTGTCGGTAATCTTTCCTTTGATACTACAGATGAGCTTCTAAAAAAACATTTCCAACACTGTGGTGAGATTGTTAAGATACGTATGGCTACATTCCAAGATAGTGGTAAGTGTAAAGGTTTTGCATTTATTGATTTCAGAAGTGAAGAGGGTGCCACAAACGCTCTAAAGGATAAGACATGTAGAAAGATAGCAGCAAGACCCATTAGAATGGAATATGGTGAAGATAGAAGTAAGAGACAAGTTAAAAGAAGAGATCCAGTGGAGCCAAGAAAATCCTTCGACATTCCAAGTCATAATCAAGAAAGAAAATCAGATTTCCGTTCTGAAGATAAGCCTTCAACACCACATAGGACAGTAAAGAAGGCCAGTACAACCCGTAGGAATCATGTTGATTCAAATAACAGAGTGAAAAGTAGTGTTGCTTTAAGATCGGCTCAAAGAGGTTCAGCTGCAATTGTTCCATCTCAAGGTAAGAAAGTGACATTTGGTTAAGTATTGACATGTAAGTAATTGATAGAATAAGATGTAAAATATTGTGTTTCTCTGATGACATTCTTCTATTCTGAAGGATCACCTGTTTGTTTGGTAAGTTTTCAAAAGTTACTATTTAAAAATATAAGAGGAATAGTGAATCAAAGGAGATCTTTGTTAACTTATATTTAAGTATATTGATAAAAGTTGGTAAAGTAGTTCGTGCATACAGTCCAATGATTTCAAAAACACTATATTTGTGACAATAACCAGAGAAGAAAATATTTTAAAGAAATGTCAATTTTAGTGTTTACTAATGTATTGAACTTTTTACTATTTTGTTATTTGCCAAATTTAAAAAAAACAATGGTGATATAAATAAATCAGAATACTTTTTTTTACAAAGATGTGACCCAAATATTTTGAGACTTAGTTACCAGAAAATGGCTTGCTGATAGGTTTATTTTCATTTATCTTATTGTTTTTGCCCTCTTTTTGAATGAGGCGACAATATAAGGGATGTTCTATTAATAATTTTTGACGTCTTCCTTTTCGGAGTTTTGCCGCCTCAGACGATTTTATCGAGAAATTTTGAATAAGCAACCAAATCAAGAAAATGAAGAATTGGATCCGTAATAGAGAAATAGAACAAACCTCAAACTAAAAAACCTACTGGATATTAAAAAAAAGTTTGGTATTTATTTATGATTACAAACATGAATCTAAACGGGACTTTTGGTTACAGTTCAGCGGAGTTTGATCAGTTTTCTCATTTTTCAGATATAAGTTCTACATACCCAACGACCCCTCAATATTATTCCACTGTCCTGTCTAGTGGAAAATCAGTAGAAAATCATTCATCTATATTCTCAGTGGTACAGCCAACGACAACATCTTTGCCATCTCTAAGTTCGTTTACCAATGCAGTATCATCTGGGAGTGCTGCACATAGTTTCAATGATGTTAGTTCTTCACAGCAATATCAAGAAACTTCATCTTTAAGTAACTTAAATGGAGATATGGGCTCATCTTTATTGTCCACGGTTAATAATTCACCTTTATCCAGTCATTTTTCACAACAAACATTATCCTCAACTCAACTCCAAACAAGCTCAACCACAGCCTTAGTCGAGTCCCTTAATTTACCTAGAGAAGAATCCTCAATGGTAGGAGTAGTTAGTTCAACTAGGATGGCTAACTCACTGTTTGATACAAGTTCAACAAACTTTGAAATGCTGTCTACATTAAACAATACATTTATTACCTCACAAATGACAATTCCCGTATTACAAACTCCATCGTTAACTTATCTTTCTCCTTCCCCTTCATTAAGCTCAACAGTGAAAGCAACAGTGCACAATTATACTTTCTCAAGTGAAGTAACGACCAGTTCAACGAAACTTTCTTCGTACAGGTCAACAACTGCCGCCTCAACCGTTCCGCTTAATGTAACAACAATAGATTCGACGGTGGAAAGACCAACCATGTCACCACACTCAGTCACTAAAATTACTAACACCACCTCTTCATTGTCTACAGGGGGCTCCATTTCATCTTCATCGGTTGAAGAAAAAAAGTCATCGAGAGCAAGCACTAGTTTTGTCAGTACCACTTATTCAACTTCGACAATCTTCCCTTCTTCAACTGAATCCCAAATTTACAATACCAGCCTTACCACTTCAAGGGTCTTACGAACTCGGGACCCGGTGGCCGTTGTCTATACACAGACATATGAATTTACTGATAGCAGGACTTCATTCCTCACTGGGATTGTAACGACCGCAACAATCACGGGGGACGCCACATCCACTTTCGACATTTCCACGCCCACTATAACAAAGGACACCAAATTGTATCAGAATTGGCTTAATGGTGGGTCATTGGACAATACGGGGGAACCCAGTGCTTCTCATTCGAGGATTACAAACAAAGGAGCGATCATTGGGGGTGTCATTGGAGGTGTATGTGGTATTCTAATTTGTTCCCTTCTCGTCTGGTTTGTTTTTAAGAGGAGAAGGAGAGGGAGGGGGGAAAGAGAAAGTTGCCTCAAGGGTAGTGACGTTGAGGGAAGGTTCAATACTGGATCATTTTCCGGAGGTCACAGGTATTACACGGGGAAGAATGATTCTTCCATGGATAGTAATCCCTTTAGACAAGAATTTAATTTCAATAAACCAGTGGTGCCACCTCCTAGGAACGGTGGGGTGCGAGCATCAACTTTGCCTCATGATAATAGGTTTTCCCTTAATTCGTCATTGACAGGATCGTCAATAGGGTCCACCATAAATAGTGGTTCATATTCCTCCATGTCGTCGAATTCTATACGGCTTGGGTCAGATTTTGAAGATAATAGGAACAGTGCACAATTGGCGAATGGATTTTTAAGAGAGATAATATAGAGTATGTAAGTAGATAGATAGATATTGATAATTTTATTTTGTTTCGCATGTCAGGCTAAATAATTATCGGTCCGTCGCCCGCTTCTTCTTGCAGGTATGGGAATATTGATTTTATTTAAAGGAATGAATGAATGAAAGATAGCCTAAAGACAAGAGTAAAAGAGAAGGTTGAACGAGTGACACGACCATTAAGATATGCTAAGTCCCTTTACTTTCAACACTGGGATTCTTTGTTCTGTCCTGAGAAAGTCTGTTGCGATAAGGAGTAGATCTCTCCATTTGACTCCCTTGTTCTATAATAATGCGGCGAGTGGTAGTGGTGGATCTCTTCTGGGTAAGTTGAATGAGAAGTTTGATATTGAGAAGGATGATAGTCCCGATAAGATGTCTAATTTGTTAGTGAATCAAGGAGATGAAGGATCTGATGGTAAATTGACCAAGAAGAAGAAGGATTCCATTACTATGGAAAGTGATGGAGAATTACAGAAATATATTAAGAGTTTACGACCTTCTGAGAAGTTGGCACCTCATCTGTTGTTAAGTCCCTTGAAGAGAGAAATTTACGAAGAGAATTGTAAACTTAATGATGGGTTTTACAAAGAGGAGACGGTAGTGACTTTACCTTCCACGAAACAGCAATATAAATTACATTTAACTCGTAGGGAGATTGATGTGTTGGAGCCATCCGTTTATTTGAAATCGTTTAGGATCAAATCGTCGATGAAGAAGGCAACGTTATTGCTAAGGATGCTTAATGGGTTGGACGTTAAGAAGGCTTTAACTCAATGTCATTTTTCTCAAAAGCAGATTGCTCGTGATGTTGCTGGATTGTTAGAGAGGGGTATTACAGATGGTGAGAAGTTAGGGTTAGATGCAGATGATTTATATATTTCACAGATTTGGACTGGTAGTGATGGTAAATGGTTGAAAAGGATAGATTATAAGGCTCGAGGTAGAACTGGTGTGTTGAGACATCGATATGTTCATGTGAGATGTATATTGAAGACGAAGAGTGTGACGAAGAAGAGATTGGCTTATGAGGCAGAATTGAAATTGCAGAGAAGAAAGCCATGGGTTCAATTAGCTGATAAACCAGTACGTGGTGTGACGGGAGGTGTTTATAAATGGTGATGAACAACAACAAATTTACTTGTATTTAGAGTTTAAAAAAAATAATAATAAACGATTTTATTTATGAATTGTAACAACGAAGTACATAGATAATCTTAAATTATTTAAGCAGAAGCTTCAACTTCTTCAGTGGCTTCAGCAGCGGCTTCAGTGACAGCTGGTCTGTAGTCCTTGACGGATGGGGCCAAGACAGGTTCTTCATCCTTTGGTTCAACAATGGTGACAGCATCTGGCAAAGCTCTTGGACCAGTCTTAGCGGTAGCAGGGTCTCTCATAATCTTAACCTTAATACCCAAGACACCTTGTCTCATCAAGACGTGTCTAGTGGCGGTGTCGATGAAATCGTTGACAGGTTGACCGGAGTGGATCAAGAACCCATCAGAGAACTTCATAGCCTTGGCTCTAGCAGCTCTTAACTTACCGGAGACGACGACTTCACAACCCTTAGCACCGGATTCCATGACGTATCTGACGACACCGTAGGCGGCTCTTCTGATAGCCAAACCGTTCAACAACTTGAATTTCATGGATTCAGCTTGGGCAATGGCGGACAAACCACGGTCTTGAACTCTTTCAGCGTACAAGACGATGGTACCTGGAGCGTACTTGAATCTCTTTTGGACCAACAAAGTCAATTCGTTGATTCTTCTACCGTTTTCACCCAAGACGTCTTGAGTTCTGGTGGCTCTGATGATGACTTCGGTCTTGGTTGGAGTGACACGGACTTCGACACCTGAGTAACCTTCTTCGGCCAATTCTCTGGTGAAGAATTCGTTCAATTCGGCGTAGAAGACACCGTCAGCTACAAGCTTTCTCTTCTTGGAAATTAGGGCAACCATCTTTGTTTGTGTTGAGTGCTGTGAGTTGGTTTCTTGTATTAGAGAGTTGTGAGTGAAGCAGTTGGGACTGAAATACAGATTTCAAGTAAGTACGGTTGCCAGCGGTCGACTGATTGCTTGCTTGTCGGAAGAGCAAACAGAAGAAACGGGCGAAAGAGAGAAATGAAAAAAGAGCGGAACAGGATGCACGGGCGGACACCCAGACACCCGAGAGCAGTCACAAGAAACGAACTTCTCCTTTTCTCCTTCTCTTGCAAGAAAAACCGCAACGGAACCGCAGGCGTCATGCTGAAACGAGGGACCATGCCCTAACTTTTGCTTGCTCGCTGCTCGTTGCTGTGATCCTCTCGACAACAACAGACATTCTCCACGACACAACAATGAGCAGCCTGCAGTGCGTGTCTGCCGTCGCTACAACGATTTGAGGATTCTTGCTCCCACGTACAATCGTGGATCCTGCGCTGAACAAAGGCCTACCACTCCCTGCCCCATCCGAGCCTGCGAAACCTTATCTGCTTGCCTCGCTCACTGGCAACTGGCAACGTACCTTCGTGCTTATACAAACCACCACACATAAATAAGTAAGACAAACAAACAAACACACACACTCCTCTCCTCTACTCTACTCTCCAACAACACCGCAAACACATGAGACAGATCAAAACAGTCATAGTGGGCGACGGGGCAGTCGGGAAAACATCCCTCCTGATCTCCTACACCACCAACACCTTCCCTCAGGACTACATCCCCACCGTCTTCGACAACTACTCCACCACCATCTCCCTGAGGGACCCCTTCCTCTCCAGGGAATCCCTGGCCAACGAGAACGAGAACGACCATCTGGAACTGTTCAAGTTGAACCTCTGGGATACCGCCGGCCAGGAGGAATACGACAGATTGAGACCCCTCTCATACCCACAAACGGACGTCTTCCTCATTTGTTTCTCCGTCGCTGAACTCTCCAGTTTCGAGAACGTCGTGGATAAGTGGCTCCCGGAGATCAAACAGAACGCTAACGTCGAGAGCTCGGAATTGTTCTTGCAATTTGGCAAGTTGCCCATCATGTTGATTGGCACAAAGGCGGATTTGAGAGATGATGAAGCGGTGCAGAAGAAATTGCAAGAGACAAACTCACAGTTCATTACGAGGGACCAGATCGATCAAGTCGTCGACAAGTATGGGTTCTTGGGGTACGTGGAATGTTCCGCTGCTACTCAGATGGGTGTGAGAGAAGTCTTTGAGAAGGCCGTGCAATATGTGGTTTTTGAACCTGAAAGATTGAGAAGAACTGAAAGGGTGAAGGCTAAGGAGTTGGAGGAACAGAAAAGAAAGGACCAACAAAAGCAACACGAGAAGGAGAATAAAGTCCCTGCAAAGAGTAAAGAATCATCGAAACAACAACAACATCCTCCTCCTCAGAAGAAGATCAACAAACCAAAGACATCATCACACACTCAGCACTCTACGAAATCAAAGAAACAAGGAAAATCGAAAAAGAGTTCAGGAGATTGTATTATCTTGTAACCCTATCGCACCACATCATCATCAATATTTAATATTCACAAAATTGGTTTGGATCAGAAAATATTTAATGCAGGTTATTAATTCCATTCCAAAATCAAATATACACACACACACACATACAAAAGACGAATTACATCATTCACCTAATGATAAATTTATGTTAACGAAAAAATAAATAAATAAATAAATTACATGTTTACTTTGTATAGAAATAATCTTTAATACCATATTTGTTTCTATCATATAAAACTAGCTAGATTTCGTAACTTTCTTCTTCTTCTTCTTTTGATTCTTGCCTGCCTCCTTGCCCTTTCCACCACTCGTCTTGGCGGACTTCCTCTTAATGGCCATTTGCTTCTCTAATTCAAATATTTTCTTCTCTGTAGTGTCAAATAATTTCCTTTGTAACTCTTCATCATCAAATTCCTTACGTGAAAATTTAACAATGGAACAATCCGATATATATTTAACTTTATCATCCTTTAAATTAATTTCCTCCAATTCTGGTGTCATAAGAGCATATAATATACTTTGAGCACCACGATTACCACTCTTAGTAAACAACCATAAAATCGGATAAAGAATAACACAATACAACACAATCAATACAATAATGGATCCATTACTAATAACCCTTCGTAAACTTGGTGATCTCATGGTACCAGGTTGCACCATCGTAACACTAACATTCAACCCTGTTCTTTGTACACCATCTTGAGTCTTACCCTTTTGCATCTCTTGCAATAATCTTCTCTGTAATTCCATCATACAAAGACCCAATTGTAATTTACTGCTACAAAAAAATTTGAACGAACTATCAAATTTAACATCTTGCCATAAGGGATCATCCAAATTTATATCACCCATAACTTGTAACCAACAAGTGGTCAATATGATTCTAACATCTCTATCAGGAGGTTGTGCTTTAAAACTTGGTTGTAACAAATTAATCAAATGGAACACACCAATGAAATTCGTAGCCATTTGTAACTCCAACCCATCATGTGAAGATCTTCTCTTGGGGACAGATAATCGTGGGATCCCCCAAGGTTGCATCTCCCCTGACATACAAATAATCCCATCCAATCTCCTCGGTGGTGAATTATCCAACCAACTAGTTGCAAACTTCCTCACATCCCAAAGATCAGCCAAATCACACTTCTCCATAAAGATCAATTCATTACCGGTCCTATCTCTCAAATCTTCACACCATTCAGTCGACCATTGATCAATCTCTCTCGTTAAGATAATCAATTGTGCCCCCAATTGCGCCATTTGCAAAACAACTGAGGTCCCCATACTTTGAGACGTCGCACCAGTAACCAAATACACCTTCCCATGTAGTTTCCTCTCCCAGGTGTTGGAGGGACCACGAGACCAATACTTGATTGCTCCTGCAACAGCTGCATAGGGTGCCACTGCTCTAATGGTGGAATAATACGGAATTTGGTCTGTCCCTTCAAATAGGGCGGTTCCAAGGATGTTCAAGGGCATTTTTTTTTATCTTGGCGTTGTACTGATATGTGCCTAAATGTTATTGAAGTTGATGGTACCCATTATCCATTGTCATATTAAATAATTCATTGAAAAATCTCGCGTTGTGTGTGTTAAGACCACTTTACGCGTGGAGGGGAGAGCATCTTTCAGATTAAACTACGTATACAGATTGTCCAATGCTTCTTTATCCTGGAGAGTCCTTCCCATTGAACAACCAAAGATGCTTTTTCCAATTTAGTTCCAGTTAGCAGTCCCTCTTTCTTTAAAAAGGGAGATCAACCTGTCACTAGCAGAAGTTTAATTTTAGAGCAAGCGGGTAGGGCACAACCTCCAGACACCGCAGCTAAAAGTTTAGAAAACATTAGGGTTTGTCCAGTATAAGTAGGTCATTGACACTACTAATGACACAAAAAAAACAAAAGATGACTATATAAGTTGATTTTTGTAGTTGACACAAACTATAAAAGACTGTTATATTCATGTTTTGTTTTATGCAATACTTCTATTCTTTCCAGTTGTTTTTACAATCAGTTGGTGTGGTTAACTAAGATTATTGACAACACAGTTTCTGATAACACTACCAACCAAAATAGATACGATACTTCATTATGAACAACGAAATTTATGAAATGTCCAACCAAAATGAAAGCTCTAATTTCTCTTTATTGACACATTCACCTTCCCCTTCTTCCAGCATTCTAGTAAAGAGAATATCCCAGCAAGGAATTACTGAAGAAAGCAAAGAGACAGTCATTACCAATTTTAATAATGGTTCTTATCTCGGGGTTAGGTCCATTATAATTAGCAATGAGGATTTCACCCCCAACTTACCTGAAAATAAAGAATGGAAATATTATGAGTTAGTTATAAGCCAAGAATACCCACGCTGTGGGGTTTGCCAATGCTTAATTAATCAATATCGGGAAACAATTTTCCTTTACGTCCGAACACCATCTCTTATTAACAGTCTAAGCACCTATCTTTTAAAGGAATGTTTCAAAGATAAAGAAAAGAAAAAAAAGCCAATTAAAACTGTGATATCAAAGTTGCATGAATATACAGAAGATAAAATTAATCACGATATTAGGGTTGCATGCAAACCTAAGAAACTCACCCTAGAATTTACTGATGATGATATAGCATACTCCCGCCAGGTAATCAAAAAAGAAAAAGAAATGGTGGAAGTATTAAGATTTAAGTCAGATTATAATAAAGCAGTTCTGCAGAAGATTAACGGCAGATTTTTTTTCTGGAGGAGAGTTCCAGAAATAAAAAAAGAAGAGGAACTGTCGTTAAGATATATCAAAAAATTTGAGATTGACCTGTACAAAGAAATCAATGGATTTTCTAGGATTCTTTTAATCCAATACTGGATAAGAATAATTAATTGGGTATTATTGATTGTTCAATTTATTTTGGCTGGCCTATTACTACGCCATGTGTCTCTGGGAGGTTTTGGATGGGGTGCATGGTCAGTGTTATCACTGGGTGTGCTCTTTATACGCCCAATAATTGAAAGGATATTTTTTAAGAAGCTTGACCCCCAAATGGTTTCTATTTACAGGGAAACCTATTGGTTAAAGCCATGGAAGGAAAAAAAGAAGAACGGTAACAGTCAAAATAACGCTGAACATAACAACCAAAATAACATTGAAAGTGGCAACGAACACATTTAACATTACCTACGATAAGGAAAAGAACCTCTTCATAGCGCCAAAGTGGGTATTGTAATACAAGATTGACTGATGCACCTACTCTAAGAAAACATTTTAAAATGAGACCGATAAGTAAAAATATTTTGAAATGCACTAGGACATACGACAATAAGAGAAGATTATGAGGCAACGATAAGTATAAACTAAGAAATAAATAAATGGAAGAGGAAATAGGTATTATGAATTGAACAAACTTTGCTGTGATCCTGAATTGAAATGTAAAAGTGAGCTTTGGGGTAGGACCGGTAACTAAAAACGTTAAGATATATCTCAAAAGCAGAAACCAATGAGGCCGTTTTTTCTCTTTGAATGAAACTAAGAGCATATGAATTGTGAGATAATGTGGTAATATGCTGGGTTAATACAGATTTGACTGATATGCCAGCACTTGGAAACGAATAGAATATACTAGTAAAAAAACTGAGAACCGCCCCAAGACATGTGACAAGACTAAATATGTAAGTACCACTATTTTTTTATTTATAACTATGTAATAATATTTTCAATAGTGGAAATTGAGAATCCACCAGTAATAAGTAAAGTGTGGGTGCTTCTGAGACAAACAATCAATATAAAGAAACTAGAAATATTCCTAACAATGAGGATTACCAGATGTGAGGCCTCTTCAGACGTATATCTTTCTAGAGGATGTCAGAGTCAGTGAAAATGCTATCAAGAACAACACTCTCAGGGCTAACACAATCGAAACGTTTGGTGAACTCCTCAAATGTCGCAAAGTTCAAGCACTCCAAACCAAATTCATACTTCTTGCTGCGGCAACTTTCTATAAAGCCAAGAATGCCCCCTGTCTTTCTCCTCGTCATCATGTCCAACTTCCATAGAAAGACCTTCTGGTAGCATTCAATTTCTGGCACTGTCACATCGTTATCGTGATAAACTGGCATGTACTGGATATTTCCATCTTTCGAAAAATAAATTAGAATCTCATAAGGTGGGTTACGAAATATATCGATAATATTGCCTATCGTAGGTTCAAGCCCACGAACTATTGCCCTCCGTCTATACACTAACAGAAGGTCTCGGTAAAGGACTGCAGTTTTTTTCTGACATTTAAAGAAAAATACTGGGAATGGAACATTTGAATATGAGGATGCTGGGAGACAGTTAGTCAGCCAGGGCGGATAGTACCGTTTCAAAAATGTTCGTCTTGGATAAATGGTTTTACGTACCGAGGTATTAGACGACTTGAAAATAGCTTCATAACAGTCTGAATCGGCCCATCTAAAAATATCTCTGCATCCTTCTGGTATGTAGCATGAAATGAACATGCTCTCTTGTAAAGAATCCAGTCCATATAATGAAAGAATGGGAGTCTCTCTATCGAATAAAGATTCCATGTGCTGTTCCTCCTCTGGTGACATATCCAAACAAGATGGATCATCGCTCGTGTAGCACGTCAGAATGTAATCCCAAAGTCTTTGTTGTTCAGTAGTTTGGGAGACGTAAAACCACATTGGTTCAGCGACCCTCCAAAAACCTGTCCTAAAACTTTTTCTCGAAGTCCAATCGAGACCTAGCGATAGGATATGATGAAGAAGAGAATACTTTGACTTTTGCAAAACCTTTTGAGTCAGAGTAAGGTTCTCATCCAAATACCTTGTTAACCTTAACCCGTTATCACACTCAAAATCCATTGTAGATACCCCACCCTTTTAACAATTGCATGTACTGTAAAGGGACGTTGATGGCTTACCTTTTCTGGAATATATTTCACTTTTTTTGTCAGCTCGGACTTTTTTTTTCGGGGTTGGGAAATTACGAATTATTGTTGATAGAAAATTAGTAGCCGTGTTCTTTTGTTATGGCTTGGTAAATAGCAACTGCGATCTGACATCAAACTCTCTGTCGAGAAACTGTGTCTTTCCTCTTGCAGATATTTTGTGTTTTAGTTGATTCAATGTGATAGTGTCTAGCAACACTAACAAAAAACACACGCAACGGCATGAAGAACTGAATGATCTTAAGGTTATCTGTACTTAGAAAAAAGCCTAAACCAGTTTACCACATTATATGTTCCTTACAATGGTGATAGTTATTTGTATGTGGTATTTTTCCCGATATTGAGCATGAACGCTACGTTATTTTTCTTCGAAGACGAGAATGGAACGTTCAATTTTTTTTTAAATGCAATTGGAATATTTGATTAGAGAAATATATAAAGTAGATTTATGTATTTATATGAAATGAGGAT